>NC_081543.1:3313152-3349811 GCF_901000735.1 Corylus avellana
AAACGGTACACGGTTAAACGGTCCGGTTAAACCGGTTAACCGATTTAACCGAAAGCTTTATATTGATTTATTTTGTTGGGCCAAAAACAAAAAATGAGTTTTTTTGACTTTTGAGAGCCCAAATACTTTTTGTTGGGCTAAAATAATTTATTAAAAATGAGTTGTTTTAGGGACCAAATACTTTTTGTTGGGACCCAAATATTTGTTTTTTGGGCTAAAAATTGAAGCTTTTTTATATTGATCCACTTCAACTTTTTTTTTTTTAAAAAAAAATATTATAAAATACATTTTTCCAAAGCAAATGGACTAATTAACATAATGAATGCTAATTAGACTAGCAAAACTAGTTAATGAAAAATGTTTTTACCAAAGGCAAAGAAATCTCATCAAATGTCATCACTTAAAAAAAAAACATCAAACCTACCCAAACCCAAATTAAAATAAAATTCATTAATGAATAATAAACAAAGTATTAACTAATTAAAGTCACTTAGCAAAAGGAAAATAAGTCATGGGCAACACCATTACACAAATTCGGAAACCTGTGTCACTTGTGGGAATTTGGAAACCTCTCTAAAAGACTAAACGGCGCCGTTTTGGGACTAGGACTTAAAAAAAAAAAAAAAAAAAAAAAAAAAAATTCCGGTTTCTTATCGGTTAACTGATAAGAACCGGTTAACCAGACCGGACCGAATTCCGGTATACTTTTTTTAACCGATAAGGATATCGGCATATCGGCTACGGTTTATATCGGTTCGGTCGAAGCCGGTAAACGGCCGGTTAAACGGTAACGGTTAATTTGCCCACCCCTACTTTTGTCTACAGAATTTGTCATGCTCTCTTACTTCTCCCTCTTTTTTTATTTATTTATTTTATTTATTTTTTTGTTAATTTTATTATTATTTTTATACTATGTCAGAGTTATTAGGTAGTTGGATAAATGCAAAATTGATTTTCGTGGTTGGTTTAAATTACAAATCGCTTTATTCGGTATAAAAAATAATTGGGTAAAGTCCTCTTAACCTCTTTAAACTACCACTACAATGACAATCTACGCCTAAACTATAAATTACGACAATCTACCCTCCAAACTATGAAAACAATGACAATGTGCCTTCCAATGCTATTAAAATGATGAAATTATTCTTATAGAATTTTTAATAAGAGAAGAATATTCCTAAAAATTTGAAAAAAAAAAAAAAAAAACAGGATCCACCCCATGGGTGGCAGCCGGCAGGGGGCGGCAGGTGCATGGGGGAGCCATATTTGACTTGTGAAATACAGGGCAATGTTCAACACACTTGTCATCGACCGCGACTCCCCAAACACGTTGAGGAGCGACAGCGTAGGATTTGGTTATCATCTTAATGATTACATGGTAGTGAGAATCTTGTATCCGTGCGATGAACCTCGAGATCGTGCCCAAGTTGAGGTGTACTCGACAAGTACGGGTTCTTGGAGAGTATTCGATGCCATTGTGCCCTGTTTAATCAGGAAGCTTAACTGTTCGGTAATTTTGAAAGGAGTGCCATATTGGATTGGTCATGAGTACAATAATATTCTTTTGACATGGGCAAGGAGGTGTTTCAGCAGGCGCGGAAGGTTCTTAGACGAAGCTCGGGGTATTGAATGAATCCCTGGCTTTAATCTGCAATCATTGGAGGGAACACGTGAGCAATTTCGTTGACTTTTGGGTGATGACGAAAGATGATGATGGGGTTGACGAGCGTTGGATCAAAGTGCAGAGGATTGGACCCTTTCCAAGTTTTTGGATGCTGCTGGGGTGTTGGAGAGATGGCGTGGTCGAATGGCAGAATAATAACGATGAGTTGTTGGTGTATGATCCTAATATCAAAGCAGTAAACAAACTTTCACCTTATGGGTGGTTCCCACGCTTTTTTCTACCTGCGTTTTTACTTGCATGGAGAGCCTAGTTCCTCTGTGAGGAAATAAAGATATGTAACAGAGCCCAAATTTGTTTGATTTTCTTGCATACCCTTTTATGTTCAATCTGATCATCTTATCTTATTTATCAAACCTTAATTTCTCTATAAATATATAATTGGTATGTAGAAGATAACATCTTGATAAACCCAAATAACCCTAACTGCATAACAGTTTAGGATGATTATAGTTAGCGGGGACGACGAAAGCTGTTAATATATATCATTTTGGATTATGAATTTAGAATAGTAATTTGGGTATGCTTTTATTTGCATAGTTTCCCGCCAGAAGTTTTGATTATAATGGTTGCGTGTCAATATAATAACACCTACATGAATGACATGACAAGTTTGTGGGTACATATGAAGCAAAATGATGTGTTAGAGCATTCCCAGCAGCTTCCTCGTCATTTTTTCTACATTTAAGGATCCAAACTACTTTTTGCTTCCCTATGTCAAAATACACCCCAATAGCTTCCCTTAATCATTCCTTATATCATTAAAATATTTATTTTTTTAATTATATTATATATATGAGAGGAGAGAGGAGAGAGAATCGTAAGAGGAGAGAGGAGAGAGGAGAGTGTAGAGAAGAGAAAGAAACATTTTATTTTTATTTTAATAATTATAAGGATTGCAATAGTGGAACCCTATACTTTGGGTTCCACTGTAGCGATCCTCATGGTTGAGGCTCATTTAGGGAGTCTGTTGTGGGACGATTTTTGTGATTTTTTGGACATATTCCCTACACATAGGGAACAGACTCCCTTATAGGGAGTCTGCTGGGAATGCTCTTATATATTCATCAAAAACCAACATTTCGCAAAGCAAGACAATATCTACAATATTGGCGTCCCCTACATTTTTTACATTTTTACGGGTTTTTCTCTAAACGGAATTGGAAGAATTTGTTCCAACTTATTCTATAATAGTTATGTATCCAGCTTTGAACGTGTAACAAGCAAATTCAAGAAATTTCCTTCAAACTTTTATTATAATATCAAAATCTCCATGCATATATAGACTAAATAGAAGGAATTTTCTCTAACCTAATATCGAGCTATATACATTGTGTATTGTGTAGGAGCGAAACGGAAAGAGAGATGCTGCAGTTGATACATTCTGTATTGGGTAGGAGCGAACCGGAAAGACAGATTGCGAGGCGTGAGCAATTGATTGAGGATCACAGTGAACTTCGTCTCCAAGAGGTAGCAAGACGCCGCGAACAAAATATAGGTAGGAAATAGAAGTTGTAAATTTGTCGTCCTTTTTTTTTTATTTTCTATTCAATGTGGGCGAGGAAGGGAAAGCGGAAGCAGTAAATTTGCTTGAAATTGGGTGTCTAGTACTGCTATCAATGCTTTTTCTCATAATTGGTTAATTTGTTATTGCAGATAGCAATGGATCTGGGCGTATAGAAAGTTCCAAGGATTTGTTTTTGTGATTTAATCCTATTAAGATTAATCTTAGTCCTGGCCGGACGTATAGAAAGTTCCAAGGATTTCCTTAATAGAGTCTTGGTCCTAGCTAGATGGTCGCTTAGATAAATTAAAGTCCTAGTTGAATTTTTATTTTTATTTTCTATGTAATTTTTCTTTTAATTAAAGGAGAATCTATCAATAATAAGACCATATTTTTTTAGAATAAAGTTTAATGTGTTTTGTAGGTCAAGGCTCCCTCAAAGCATTTTTTGAACGAGTCCATCGATCTATTGTTTCTTATATTTCGTTACTAGTGGCTTCGCATCATTTTATTTGTATTTTTTCTTGCATTCTAAGAACATGTTTGGAATTGTATCTGAGAAATATATATAGCTTTTAAGTCAAAAATGTTTTTTGACAAATTTCATTTTTAAGCTTTTGTCAAAAGTGGCCATATTTGGACAATTTAAAGCGCTTTCAAGTTTTTTTTTTTACCAAAATGGTTTTTTCTTTTCTTTTCAAGTGAACTTTTTGAGTATTAAATGCACTTTTTTAACCAAAAAGTGTGTATTAAAAAAAGTGTGTTTCGTAAAAAAGTTCATCTTGAGAAAATATGAGAAAAATATTGACACAGAACATTTCTCTTTGTGGGGTCCACATTAGTCTACAAATCTAATAGTTGATTTGTAAGATGAGATTAAAAAAATATGAAAAAAAAAAATATTGACACAAATTATTTCTCATTTTTTTACCCCATCAAAATCAAGTAGTTAGAAATTAGATTGACCCGTCTCAACTAGACCCAACATGTCTAATAAACTATACTATACAAAGTGATGTGTTAATTTTTTAACCCACTAGACCCTAAATAAAAACGGCCCACTTGAACAACGTGGAGTTAGTTTAAGATTGAGGCGCCAACTTTCTCAACTCAAACAGGCACAGAAAATCTGAATCAATCTCCCTACCTCCTGAAAATTTGTGATAATGTTTTGGTTTGAATACCAAAACAGGAAGCTATATTCAATTATATTGAATGTTGTACGTAGAGGTTATAGTAAACATATCCAGCTTACAATTCAAACTTGAAATACGATAGATACAATCTATGTACTCTTCAGTTACAATTCAAATTCAAATTGGATGATAACAATATCAGAGATAACATTATCATATTTTTGAATTTGAATTATTCTGTTGAGTGAATAATTCAAAAGTAAGATAATAACAACATCAGAGATAACATTATAATATATTTGAATTTGAATTATTCAGTTGTTTAAATAATTCAAACTCAAATAAGATGATAATAAGATCAGAGATAACATTATCATATATTTGAATTTGAATTATTATGTTAAGTGAATAATTCAAACTCTTAATCTTGAGTATTTAAATTTAAACCGGGGACATTATCTCCAACACCTCCCTTCTCAAAGATTTGTCGTCTCTACCAAAAAACAATGCAACCTCCCACACATGGCGGGATTAACAGCCCCCTCCAACCCTCCGGTGGCGTGATTAACGTCGGCCTCCCACCGTGGGACGCTACACCTTCTTCTCTTTTCTTTCCAAAATATGTCTTTAATTTCTTTCTTTCTTGAATTTTCATTTATTAATTATTGTCTGTTTTTTGAATTTTCCTTGCACTAGGCCCCTGTTAGAGAAAGCATCTAAATTCGTGGAGTTAGTGAAGGAGTACAACCCACAAGCTTTTGATCCTCTTTTGGAAATACTAAGAAATTACGATGAAATCAGGTTCTTCCTTTTTATTCACTCTAAACGATTTCATTTCTTTTTATTTCCTTTATATAATCACTCATAAAGTAGATTTTAATTTGTTAGGAGCCAAAGCATGAATTTTTTTTTTTTTTTTTTTTTTTTTTATATTAACAGAATTTCTTATTAGGAGCCAAATAAACCCACCTAGGAAAATTCAATCTACCCCGCCATGAGAAATTAATGAGAAAAGAAAGATGATGGGATGGATATTGTAACTGGAATATTAGATAAGAGTATATATATATATATATATACACGTACCGCTCGGGTATCGGTGGCGACAGCGGTGACAACAAAAAGGAGATTAAAAGTGATAATGAACTCGAGTGCGAAAGCCTGGCCGGTGGTTACAGAAGGAACCGTAACTCCACCAGACATGAAGGGATGGAAAACACCCTTTAGAGCGAAGGAAGCACAAATGGATCCTAAAACCTGTGCTGCAATGTAGGCTGGAACCTGGAGCCAAGGGAAGTTGCGCATGCGCGCAGTGTAGCAAACGCAATGGTGAGGGATGGGCTTAGGTGTGCTCCCGACGTGTGACCCGTCGACAGAATCACGATCATCACTGCCAACCCTGCACATGCCGCATTCCCTATCAATGTCTCTGCTCCGTTGTATTTTTGGTTCACAATTGGTCTGGCAAAGTATCTAAGGGCCCTTTTTTTTTCTTTTTTTTTTTTTTGGTGTTTCTTCTTGCATTCTTAATCATTATTGTAAAATCTAATCTTAATCATAACATAGTTTCTTGTCATTTCACTTGAAATGGAAAAGATCCTAGTCCACTACTTTTGTGGTTTCTAAACAATGATAAAATATGAGAATTTCAAATAATGAAAGATTATAAAGTAATAGAAAATCCAAATGAGTACTAATGTGACAGTTTTTTGGTCAAGTTTAATTAACATCAAGGATCTAACTTTTGAGACAAACTCATAACAAAATACCCATTCATTTGATCAAAGAAATTGTTTAACCCATGGGTCAGAAATCGGATTGACCTGGCCCAACTAGAACCAAAATAAAAACGGCCCATATAACCAACTTGGAGTCAAAGATTCATCGCAAAAATGATGTCATGTCGCCCCCGATCCATTTATGCTAATAATCAGAGCTTACGCACAACATAGGTTCTTATATCTTCCTCTTTACTCTCTCTAACCACCATCTTTAATTTCTTCATCTAATCTCACGAATGCAAAATAACATTTCTTTAATTCTCAAGAAAGTTTTTTCTGTATTGTGTAGGTGTCCAGCCTCTCGAATTTTGTCCATGATTGAGCAGTTAATCAATAATCACATTCACCTTCGTCAACAATTCATAATTGTCAAAACTGAAATCAAGATGATGATGCTTAATGACAAAATCAAGGTACGCACCAAATATATATTCTCTTCTTAATTAGCCTTGATTCTGATTAATTTGATTCATACAATTACAGGATCGTTTCTCGAAAAACGATGCAGAACGTTATTTACAATATTTAGCAATTATCAAAAACTTTGGCAAAGGGCAAAAGAGAATGATGGAAATGGTATCAGAGGTACGTAGCTAGTTATCATTCATTCACTATCTTCTTAATCATTTGATTAATATTCTAACAATTAAGAAGATTCATTAATTAATAACAAATATATATGGACATTAATGAAATCTTTGTAATTGGGTGTCCAATAGTCTATCAAGTTGATTAATTTGTTATTGCAGGTAGCCGAGCTTTTTGCTGATCATATTGATTTATTCTTGGATTTCTGTGCATTCTTACCCGATGATCCTGATCATCTCGTTTCATTCTTGGATTCCCGTGCATTATTAAGCGATGATCCTACGAGATAGCAGTGAGAAAAGGCCATGGAAAGGAGATGTATATAGAAAGTTCAAAAACTGGGGTTTATTTTTTTTTTTTTCTGTTTCTTCTTGAATTGTTACTTGTTACTTTAGTGGTTTAATTTGGTAGCTGGACTTTCAGTATACAATGACTAGAGAGATTCACAATAACAGGATCGTCTGTCATGATCAGCTTATGTAATCTTGACCATAACATGGCTTTTCTCTATTTCATTTCATACAGAAAGGATCATATTTTGTTACTTTTGTGATTTTCGGACAATAAATTAAGAACTATACGAGGTATAGGAATGAAAAGGAGGTTCATAAAATTTAAAGTTTCTATAGCGGTCTTATTTTTTTAAGTTTTTTGGAAAAACTTCACTTACTAGTTACTACCCTTGAATTGGCACTCCTTATGCAATGTTTCCATAAACTTTAAAACCTTTCAATTTTCCTGTAAACTTTAAAGTTTTTATAGCGGTCTTCTAGTGTATTGAACTTTTAATTTTTTTCAATATCTCCATCCGTTAGAATTTTCCGTTAAATCCCAACAAAATTTTTAAAATATCCCTTTTTATTTTTAGAATATTTCAATTCTTTTGCAAAGATTGAGACATGAGTATTTTTGCAAATACTATTAAATTCTTACCAACGCCTTAATCTTTGTAATTTTTTTTTTTTTTTCCATAAAACAAATGGGGTTATTTTGGAAAAATTTAATAGAGGAGTGAAATTACAAACAATTGAAAGATAAATATACCAAATTGAGAGAAATTGAACTTTAGAAGGGACATTGTAAAAGTGATAACAGGAGAGTTAAGTAAAGTTGTTTTTAGGTCATATTTGTGAATATTTGTCATCTCATAACGGTCATAATTTTAATAATTTATCTTTTTCTAACGGTATATATATATATATATATATATAATTGTCAATATAAAAAACAAAACCAGTTAACAACCAAGGAAAGCGCTAGGAACATCTACTTTATTATCGCAAAAAGACTAATCAATTTTAAGTTTTCATAGAATTACTTATAAAACCCAATTTCACCTAATTAATATAAAAAGATTGATATACTACTACCACTACTAATTTTCAAACTGAAATTTGGCAGAGAATTCAACGAGGACTGGTTTAAAAGAAAAAAGAAAAAAAGTATAACTAACCCTTTTTTTTTTTTAATTATATATAGATATTAATTCTTAGGTTCATACCCATTCATCTGATCAAACAAATTGTTTAACCCATGGGTCAAAAATCGGATTGACCCGGCTCAACTAGAACCTAAATAAAAATGGCCCACATAACTAACGTGGAATTAATTAGTTTAAGATTGAAGCGCCAACTTTCTCAACTCAAAGAGAATCAAAAAAATCATAATCAATCTCCCTCCTAAATTAGAAAAAAAAAAAAGTCTCCATCCCATCCCTCCCTTCCTCCTCAAAGATTCGTTGTCTCTGCACAAAAGATGCAACCTCCCACACATGGTGGGATTAACAGCCCCCTCCAACTCTCCGGTGGCTTGATTGACTTCCGCATCCCACCGTGAGACGCTACACCTTCTTCTCTTTTCTTTCCAAAATATGTTCTTTAATTTCTTTCTTTCTTGAATTTTCGTTTATTAATTATTGTCTGTTTTTTGAATTTTCCTTGCACTAGGCCCCTGTTAGAGAAAGCATCTAAATTCGTGAAGTTAGTGAAGGAGTACAACCCACAAGTTTTTGATCGTTTTTTGGAAATACTTAGAAGTTACGACAAAGACAGGTTCTTCCTTTTTATTCTCTCTAAACCATTTAATTTCTTTTTATTTTCTTTATATCTCATTTATCTCAAAAACTTAAAGCTAATAAAAAGTGATAAGTTTAATCATTCCATCAATACTTTAACAGTAATAACTTCGCGGAAACTGGGCAGAGGGTTGGCGTGTTATTCAATGATCACATTCAACTTATGCAAAGTTTCGCTGATCTTGAAATGGAATTCAAGTTAACCTCCTTTCTTGCCAAACTCGAGGTACGAAATAGAAAAACAGTAAATTAATTAAATGCATTTATCCATATTCACTTCTCATGCTAGCTTCTGATGAATTCAATTCATATATATATATATATATATAGGATCGTCTTGCCATTAACGATAACCAGCGTTATTTAAAGTATTTTGAAATAATGCAAGAGTTTCATAGTGGGCAGAAAAGCAGGGCGGAAACGGTAGGAGAGGTACCGTAACTTATCATTCATTCATTCTTCTTGGATCGTCCTTAATTTTAATTCCTAATTGATTAATTTGTTATTGCAGTTATTCATGCTTTTTGCTAATCATATCGATTTATTCTGGGATTTTTGTGGATTCTGTGAACAATATTTCCGTGGATAGTTTTTTTGGGTGAGAAAAGGCCATCATCATGCATGGAAAGGAGAAAGTTCAACAACACAAACATGTTCCAATGATTTACTTTTGTTTCTGTTTCTTCTTGTTAATTACTTTTGTGGCTTGGTAGGACTTAATTCATGCAAATTGTGACATGAAATTGACAATCATCATTCTTTTCTAAGTGAACTAGAAAATGTATGATCAAGGAATTAATGGCAGATTGTATAAACTCATTGTTGGAGGTTGAAGCTTCTCAATTATGTGCAATATTGCTTTTGAATGAGGAAAATAATGCCTTGTCAGCATAATGAGATAGTGGTGAAATTAATTAATACATTGTGTATTGTGTAGGGTAAATTTGAGCGGTTAACAACCTCTGTGCATTTTCACCCCTTTCGATAAATTTAAGCAATGAAAGATTATAAAGTCAAAAGTTTTTTTCTTTCTTAGTGCATTAACTTTGTAAAAGCATTCACAGTAGACTCACAAAATTTACTAGCTAAAATAGCTAAAAAAATCACTTTAAAAAAGAAAAAGAAAAAGAAGCTATCTACTTTTTTCAAAAAACCCATATTAGTCTCAACATTTTAGCTATTTATTATCACTATTTAAGTTTTTTTTGGGGAAAACTTCACTTACCTCCCTTAAATTGCTTGAAATCCTCATATAACTAACTGGATATTCTCCAGTTCATTTGAACTTGAGAGGAGGTAAATTGAAAACCAGTTTGCTACTTTTGTTCATGTTTCGTCCAATTTTTTAACGGAAATTTATGTCACCGTGCTTAAAAATGTGACAAATGTCCCTTGTGCCACATATTTAAGACAACTCAACACATTTGTGTGACGTGTCACTATATCACATGAGGTACTTTTGGTATTTATGCCAAAATATTAAAAAAATTAGAGAAACACATTTTTAAACAACCAAGACCAAACTCCAAAACGATGTGTAGAGAGTAATTCCAAAAATTCTTGGATCACTATTGTGTCCCTTAATAAATGAGATGGCTTTTAAAATCATCATTTGATCAAAATTTAATAGTAATTAATTACAAGCCAAATTATGATTTTAAGAGCTAAATCTTCATTTGAGGGACACAGAAAAGACTTATAGCATTACTCACGAAAAAATCCAAAGAAGTGACACGTGATATGTAGGTGTGACAATTTTTGTCAAGTTTAATTAAAGTCCAAATCTCACTCTGGAGTAAACTCATAGCAAACTGGTGGTGTAAAAGAGGGAGGGATACAACCGGACAGAAGTTCAAAAGATTAATAAATAAATAAAAAGAGTATAAATAACCCTTTTTTAATATATAAATGTTAATATCCCTTAATTAATTAATTTTATCAAAGAAAGTGTTTAACCCATCCTAAACAAATCGGATTGACCCGGCTCAATTAGACCCAAAATAGAAACGGCCCACATGACTACATGAGCCATGCATATATATATGGAGGCCCCAACTTAATTGGTGAACTCAAAGAGACCCAAAAAATCAAAAACAATCTCCCTCCCTCCATCCTCAAAGATTCATAGTCTCTGCAAAAATGATGCAATCAGCTGGTCCGAGTATCCCCCGATCCCAACCCACCCATCGCGTGATTAACGATGGCCCCATCCCAGGGTGAGCCGCTACATCTCTTTTCTTTCTTTCTTGAATTTTCGTTTCTTTTCTGTTATTGATTTGACGTATATTTACTCTAATAATTTGTTTGATTGCTTGCACAAGGAGCCTGTTAAGATCTAAATTTGTGAAGTTAGTGGAGGAGTACAACGACGGAGAAGTATATGGTCGTTTAATGCAATTACTTAAAGATTACGCAGAACAAAGGTTCTTTCTTTTTATCCTTTATATCTTTGTACTTTCACTTATATTTGAATTGCCTCTTTCTTCTGCTTTTTCTTTTGATGGTTTTTGTTTTGATAGGATAAGTTTGTAGCAATATTTCTCATCTCTGTCAATAATATAAATCTCTCTCTCTCTCTCTCTCTCTATATATATATATATATATATATATATTCTGTATTAATTGTGTAGGAGTGACGTGGCTCGAACTATGGGGAGGATTGAGCAGTTGTTATTAGAGGATGACAGTGAGGTTTCTCAAGCTTTAATTAGTCTCGGGTGGCATCTCAAGGCGTCCAACTTTGCTAACAAACTCAAGGTATGAAACAGAAGCAATATTCACTTCTTAGGCTTCCCATTCATTATTTGATTCATATATATATATATATATATATATACAATTACAGGATCGTCTTGCCATCAATGATAACCAGCGTTATTTAGACTATTTAGAAATTGTCCAAGGCTTTTGTCGTGGGCAGAAGAGCATGGCGAAAATGGTAGAAGAGGTATACCTTAATTACCTTATCATGCATTAATCATTCTTTATCTTCTTCCATATTCCTTAATTAATTTTCTCTCATAATATTTTATTAATTTGTTATTGCAGTTAGCCGTGCTTTTTGCCGATCATAAGGATTTGCTCGTGGATTTCTGTGGATTCTTACCGGATGGTTTTTTTTCAAGTGATCGAGTGAGAAAAGGCCATGGAAATCAATCATGTTCCAATATTTTGTTTTCGCTTCTGTTTCTTCTTACATTGTTACTTGTTGCTAATTTTGGGGTTTACTATGACAATAATGGTCATTAAGAAGACAATTATTTCATATATTTTGATATGAAAAATCAAATTTTTTGAGATTTTAGCTATTCACTTTCACTATTTCATTTAAATATTCTTTTTCAAAGATTTTTTTTATTCTTTCTCCATCAATTTATATAGATATTTCTTTAATTAGAATTGTCAATATAAAAAATAAAACCCGATCAAATAAAGTATTCGTATTTTTCTAAAGAAAAGAATCTGAAAAGAAGGCATTATAGTTGGAGGTTGAAGCTGCTGGATTATGTGCAATGGTTTTGAATCATGTGTTCTGAATTGAAATGGTGGATTACTAAAAAAATTCATAACACGGGGATCAAACTTATTGTCCATCTCTTTTGTCATATTCTCTTTAGAGCATTCTAAGCAGCCTCGCCAAAATAATCAAAAGTTCATTTTTCTTATTTTAACTAGGGGTGCAAAGGCGGGCGGTTTTTAACCGCCCGCTAACCGCTAACCGCTATAACCGCCAACCGCCTAACCGTCTAACCGCATTAACCACTAACCGCCTAACCACCATAACCGCCTAGCGGTTAGCGGTTAGCTGTTATTGGGTCTACTAACCGTAACCGCTAACCGCTAACCGCCTTTTTATATAATATATTTTTATAATTATAATTATAAAAATATTTATACATATAACATAATCACTTGATCATTAAATCACAATTTTTTTAAAAAATAATTAAATCACAATTTGAGTATTAATATATTATCACTATAATTTATATGATTATATCATATAATCACTTGATCATTAAATCACAATTTTTTTTAAAAAAAATAATTAAATCACAATTTGAGTATTAATATATTATCACTATAATTTATATGATTATATCACATGAGATTGATTATTAAATCATTTGATTATATAATAACAAATTATACATATATAATATGACATAACTCATAAGTATACCAATTCATACTAATACAACAATTAAATATCTAGAGACTTATTTCCAATGTATATTATAAACCTATAAGTCTATATAAGTCTACATATGTATATAAATAATATAAATGTATAATATCAATAGTTAATCATATGATTCAATGACAATTCAAATACTTTATTCAAGACTTCAAGTGAATCATATTATTAATGTACAATGATGATATGATTCGTATAATATCAAATTAAGTAATTGACATTGGATTAAACAATGACCAATGTGTTACTTATAAACATAATTTAAGTATTAATGTATTATCATTATAATTTTAGTAATTTATATATTATCACTATAATTGATATGATTATATCACATGATGACTTGATCATTAAATCATATGATTATATAATAATAAATAATACATATATAATATGACATAACTCATAAGTCATAAGTCTACAAGTTAATCATATGATTCATGTACAATGATAATCACAATTGATTCAATTGAATTAAACAATATGTTACTTATAACTACAAATCTACAATTTAATTAAAGCATTATTAGATACTTTAGGAATTTAGGATTTAGGAGTTTGAACATTACCATTTACCATTAGATATTAAGTTCAATTCAAAGAAAAAAGATTATAAGTAAATATGATAAGAATTTAAATAATTAATCATATGAATCATATGATATAATTTAATGAGACTATATGATTATATAATATCAAATTAAATAATTGACATTAGATTCAACAATGTGTTACTTATAATCACAATTGAAGTATTAATGTATTTTTTGAACATTTTTTAGAAAAAGAAATTTAACCATTTTTTGAAAGAAAAAAAAAAAAGAAAATTAACAATTTTGAACAATTTTGATATTATATATATATATATATATATATAATTGCTTATAGTTATATTATATGCATATTGAATAATATAAATGTATAAGATAAATACTTAACTATATGATCCAATTACAATTACAATACTTAATCAATTATTCATGTACAATGACAATGACAATGTGATTCATATAATATCAAATTAAGTAATTGACATTGGATTAAACAATGTGTTACTTATAATTACAATTGAAGTATTTTTGTTTGTTTGTAAGTTTATAAGATCAACACTTAATCATATGATCCAATGACAATTCAAATATTTAATCATAATATTTATATACAATGACAATGTGATTCATAAAATGTCAAATTAAGCAATTAGCATTAGATTCAACAATTACTTATAACAACAATTTAAGTATTAATATATTTTTCATTTTTTTGAACACTATTTTGACAATTTTTAAACCATTTTATGAAAAAAGAAATTGAACCATTTTTTGAACAAATTTTTTTAACAATTTTTTGACCAATTTTTTGAACCATTTGTTGAACAATTTTTTAAAATTGAACAAGCCAAAACTACGTCGTTTTAATACCCATATATATTCATCTCTTCCTAACCTTAAACTAAACCTAATCAATCTCATTCCTAGAGGTTTGTTAGTAACGAAGATTATTATTTTTTGAATTGTCATAGTATTTTAATTACAATACAATTATATTAAGCACTTTTTGATATGTGTACATGCTTGTGCCTTAATATTATTATGTTTAATATTATAACTTTTCTTCTTTTGATATCCACAGGATTTGCTAGAGGATCAAATGAGAAGATTGATGAAGTTTTAATGTTTTATTTGACTATTTGTATCATTTAATGTTTTATTTGAACTTATTTTATATGCTTTGTGTTGAACTTTTTTTATATATTTTTTTTTATATGTTGTGATAGTTATCTGAATTCTGAACTTTTTTTTATATGTTGTGATAGTTATCAAAGAAAGTGTTTAACCCATCCTAAACAAATCGGATTGACCCGGCTCAACTAGAAAGAAAGAAAAAAAAATTGTAATTAACCTTTTATTTATTTATTATATATAGATATAAATTCTCAGGTTATTATCCAATCATTTGATCAAACAAATTGTTTAACCCACGGGTCAAAAATTGGATTGACCCTGCTCAACTAGAAACAAAATAAAAACGACTGACATGGCCAACGTGAAGTTAGTTTAAGATTGAGGCGCCAACTTTCTCAACTCAAAGAGACTTATTAAGAAAATCAGAATCAATCTTCCTCTCTCCTCAAAGATTCGTTGTCTCTGCAAAAATGATGCAACTTCCGACACATGGCGAGATTAATTGCCCCCTCCAACACTCCGGTGGAATATTGGGAAATAGTTTTGAGATAAATAAAAAAATCTAGCTTTGCTCTAGAGTAGACAATTTCCTTAAGTTTTGAGAAAATTATATTCCATTTCTTTTATGGATTCCAAACAATGAAAAATTTTGTATGAGAATTTCAGGTAATGAAAACGTTTTTTTTTTTCCTTAGTGCCTTAACTTTGTTACTTTGTAAACTTAAGGAGATCGTCTATTTATATAATCTTTCTAATATCTTTCTTTCTTTAACTTTTGTTTGTTTTCTCTTTTTAATTTTACGTACTCTTTGTTAGCTTCCTCGCACTAGGCCCCCGATAGAGGATGCAAGGTAATTGTGAAGTCAGTGAAGGGCACGTTTAAGGACAGCAGAGAAGTATATGATCACTTTTTATAAATACTGAAAATATTTCAATGAAAAGGGTTCTTCCTTTTTATTCAAAATTGCCTACTTTGTGACATGCCAGTCGGGTAAACTCCAAATACATGACTCCGGTTAAGTAAAGACTCGAACAAATTTTATAGTATTAATTAAGCAAATGAGTCGACCATTACAGGCTAAAATTCACTACAAAAAATTAATTTTTTTTTTTTTTATGGCCTGTTAGTGACATGTCATAAATGAATCCAAGTTCTTTTATGCTAGTGCTGTGTTTTCACTTGCATTTATTTGAAAAATTATTTAAATAGCTTTCTCTTTCCTTTAATATTTATTCGAAAGAAGATATGAATAGTATAAAGAAATAAAAAAGTTTATTTTATTTAGGATGTAAGTGCAAACTCGACAGAAGTTTTGGTTTTTTTTGTTTTTTTGGTTTAACCCATCCTAAAGGGGATGAGATGGGAAAGAAATCGGATTGACCCCGCTCTATTAGACCCAAAATAGAAATGGCCCACATGACCCATATATATATATATATATATGGAGTTGAACTCAAAGAGACCCAGAAAATCAAAATCAATCTCCCTCACTCCCTCCCTCTGAAAGATTTGTCGTCTCTGCAAAAATGATGCAACCAGCTGACCCGAGTAGGGCCCTATTCCAACCCACCCATGGCCTGAATAACAGCCCCCTCCCAACGTGAGCCGCGCGCTACATCTCTTTTCTCTCCAAAATTCATTCTTGCATTCTGTTGGGGAGAAATTAACACTTTCTTTCTTTAATTCTTGAATTTTCGCTTCTTTTTGATCTGTTATTGATTGATTGCTTGCATTAGGAGGCTGTTAAGGCAAGCAACTAAATTTGTGAAGTTAATGAAGGAGTACAACAACGGAGAAGTATTTCATCGTTTTCTGCAAATAGTTAAAGATTACGTAGAACAAAGGTTCATAATTTCTTTCATTATAACCTGCATTTTTCTCATTTATGTTTGCTGATGGAAGAACTTAATTAATACATTGTGTATTGCATGTGTAGGATTGACGCGGGTGCAGCTATGTCGAGGATCGATCGGTTGGTAGAGGATCACAGTGAACTTCGTCAAGCTGTAATGAATCACCGAAAGGAAGTCAAGCTGGCCAACTTTATCCAAAAAATGGAGGTACGAAAACAAGCAATTAATAAAATTCATCTTATTATAATAATCACTAATGGGATTTGATTCATATATATACAATTACAGGGTCGTCTTCCCATGAGCGAATGCATCCGTTTTTATGTAATTATCGAAGGCTATCGTAGTAGGCAGAGGAACATGGTGAATACGATAAAAGCGGTACGTTAATTACCTTCTCATTCATTTATTTTTTTTATTTTTTTATTCATTCATTCTTTATCTTCTTACATCTTCTTTAATTAATTTTCTCTTGTAATATTTGATTAATTTGTTATTGCAGGTAACCGTGCTTTTTGCTAATAATAGGGATTTGCTCGCGGATTTCCTTGGATTCTTACCCAATGGCTTTAGTTTGAGTGAGTGAGTGAGAAAAGGCCATGGAAATCAAACAAACTAGCTAGTTCCAATCATTTGTTTTTGTTTCTGTTTCTTCATGTATTGTTACTTGTTACTTTTAAAAATGATCTTTATGGATTAAATTGTTATGTTGTTCAATATGACTCCAAAATTCAAGTACTTGGGTAATTGTTATGGATTAAATTATAAGAAATTTTTTAAACCAAAAAATGAATATTTGCAGACATCTTTTGAAAATGAGATTGACCCACGTACTTGCGCTCCAATATTAGATGAATTGTGAGCTATAGTGGTTAAAAAGCGGTTACTGTTAGTGGTTATTGACTAAAACCACTACCCCATAACCATAACCACCTAAACAGTTAGTAAAATTTACTAACCACCTAGGTGGTTAATTGCCTATACGGTTAATCGGGGGTTAACAGTTAACCCTTTTTTTAAAGGAAAAAATTAAAATTAAAAAATTTGTGCTTGACTCGGCTTGCCATTCTCCCTTACTAGCTGAGCTCGCCTGCCAAACAAGCCGAGTACTTGAAGCTTGGCTCTTGGCTCGCCGAGCTTAAGTGCTTGACTAAGGCAATACTTAGAGGATTAAGGAAGGACATGTGCTTTATATAGATGAGTAAATATGGAAGTGGTGAGATTTTTTTTTTCGAAGTGGGACAAACAAGAGGCAATTGAAAAAACACTTGTAGTTGTCTGCGTCAGAGTCTGAGACAAGGCCAAGAGGCAAATTAGTAACCTCACTCCCCATGCGTCAGTGTCCTTGGCTTCATGCCCAACTCATCTTTTTAAAAACTTAATATTACATTATATAACATACAAACAATATATTTTTATTGCATGTATGTTAAATAATTAATATACAATTAATATATATATTCACTAATGTTACTTAATAAGTAATATACTATATAAATATAAATATAAATATAAATGTGTATATATATATATATAATCCCCCGTATGATAAGAAGGAAAGCCAATGATAAGCATAATTTTTGTTTCTTTTCTCTTTTTAGTTTTATTAGGCCTATGATAGAGGACGCAAATGCATTTGTGAAGTTAGTGAAGGACACGTTTAAGGACAACAGTGAGGTATATGATTGCTTTTTACAAATGCTTAAAAGATTGGGAAAAATGTAAAATTAGTCCTTGTGATTTACCTGATTTACAACTTACTTCCTGTGGTACTAAAACTAACTCAGAGGTCCCTAGGGTATGAAAAAAATAAAAAATAGTCCCTGCAATTAAATTACATCCATTGACTTAACGGATTCTGTTAGTGTGCCACTTTACATTCAATAAAATTATGACACATGTCGTATTTTATTTATGACTTTTAAAAAGCATACTTGAATTTTTCATGTCATATTATTATGCCAACTAATATTCCCACCTCAGATTTACTCCATGTCAAACACAAGTAAAATATTTTAAAAAAAGCTAATTCTACCAAATTATTATCCAAGCACCGCCATTTCTTTTTTTTCTTCATTGACGTTGTGTTCTTCTTTTTCTTCTTCTTATTCTTGTCATGTCTTCCTTTTATTTCTTGGCTCAGCTCTTCTCATCTTTTGAAATTCTGTATCTGTTTCTTAATTTAATTTCATCTTCTCTTCCTATCTTCTACTTTTTCTTGGCTTGGCTCTTATGCTCTTCTCCTCTGTTGAAATTCCTCTTTTTCTTGGCAGCTTTCAAGAGGGAAGTACAGAGATAGAGACAAATACGGAGAAAAAATAAATTATGTTGCTTGACAAAGACAGAGACGGAGAGACATAAGAATTTTTCTAACACAAACTCCATTGAAAATAATCTGTTAAAAAAGAAAAGAAAAACAAATTGAATAAATCAAAACAGCAATTAGAAGTTTCTGTTGCTTTTCCGATTTGAACTATATACTTTTGTTTTATTGTGTACAATGCAGGTTGGAGGTAGTGGGATTAAAAAAAGTGAGTTCCTTTATTTATTTTTTTTGGGATCTACGACTATGTTAGCTTTTTGTGGGGATTTTGTTTGCCCCTTTGTCTGAATGAAACACAAAGCGGAGGCACGAACTTGGGTGAAGAAGCAGAAGAACACGAATTTCATAAGAAGAAAAAGAAGATGGCAGTGCTCAATCAATAGTTTGGTAGAAGTAGGTTTTTTTAAAATATTTTACATGTTGTGTTTAACGTTGAAAAAAGCTGAGGTGGGAGTATTTGTTGGCATAATAATATGACGTGGAAAATCCAAGTGTGCATTTTAAAAGTTATAAATAAAACATGACATGTGTCATAATTTTATTGGGTATGACATGACACACTAACGGAATCTGTTAAGTCAATGGATGACATGTGTCATAATTTTTTTTTGCATAATTTTGTAATAACTAATATCCATTCATTTGATTAAACAAATTTTTTAACCCATCCCAAAGAGGGGTTATAGGGATGAGATGGGTCAGAAATCGGATAGACCCGGTTCTACTAGACCCAAAATAAAAAGGGCCCATACCCAACGTGGAGTTAGTAGTTAGTTTAAAGTTGAGGCGTCAAATTGCTGAACTCAAAGAGACTTAATAAGAAAATTAGAATCAATCTCCCTCTCTCCCTCCCTCCTCAAAGATTCATCGTGGCAACTCGCAAAAACCATGCAACCAGCTGGTCCGAGTAGCCTCCAATACCAACCCAACCATGGCGTGATTAACGACGACGACATCCCACCGTGAGCCACTACATTTCTTTTCTCTCCAGAATTTGTTCTTTCTTTCTTTCTTGAATTTTCGTTTCTTTTCAGTTATTGATTTTACGCATATTTACTCTTTATTTGTTTGCTTGCACAAGTAGCCTGTTAAGGGAATCATCTAAATTTGTGAAGTTACTGAGGGAGTACAACAACGGAGAAGTACATGGTCGTTTTAAGCAAATACTTAAAGATTACCTTATACAACAAAGGTTCTTTCTTTCCTCTGTTTTTTCTTTTATGTTCAAATAAAACAATAACCTGTATTTTTCTCATTTATATATGTTTGCTGATAATGGAGGGAATATACATTGTGTAAATTGTAATTGTGTAGGAGTGACGTGGGTACTGGAATTGCGTCGAGGATCGAGCAGTTGGTAGAGGATCACCCTCAACTTCGTCAAGGTTTTAAGAGTCTCCAATTGGTACTCAAGGCGACCAACTTAATCAAAAAAATCGAGGTACGAAATAGATATAATATATGTTCACTTCTTTGGCTTCTCATTCATTATTTGATATATATATACAATTACAGGATCGTCTTGCCATCAACGATAACCAGCGTTATTTAAACTTTTTTGAAATTTCCCAAGGCTTTTGTAGTGGGCAAAAGAGCAAGGCGAAAATAGTAGAAGAGGTATACCTTATTTACCTTATCATGCATTAATCATTCTTTATCTTATTCCATCTTCCTTAATTAATTTTCTCTCATAATAATTGATTAATTTGTTATTGCAGATGGCCGTGCTTTTTGCTGATCATATGGATTTGTTTGCGGAAATATGTGAATTCTTACCGGATGACTCTAATTTGAGTGAGTGAGAAAAGGTTATGGAAATCGAACAAGTTTCAATGATTTGTTTTTGTTTCTGTTTCTTCTTGCATTGTTACTTGTTACCTTTGTGAAATAAAAAGTTCTTGATATGACTCCAAAATACAAGCATTTATGCGTTCAACCTGAAAATTGTTATGGATTAAATTATAAGAAAATATTTAAATCAAAAATGAATACGTGCATACATCTTTTGATTGATCCGGCCGGGTACTTGGGCTCCAATAGATGAACTGTCAAATCTAATCTTGATCATAACATGAAGTAGAATTGCCTACTTCGAATACATTTCTTTTTATATAAAAAGAATTAGCAACAAAAAAAATGAAAGGGAAGTTCAAAACAACGAAAGAGCAATTAACTGTTTCTTTTTAACCCATCCATCCTAAAGACGGGTCAGATGGGTCAGAATTAATCAAAAGGACCCGGCTCAACTAAGACCCAAAATAATATATACCGAGTTAGTTTAAGATTTAGGTGTCAAGGCTCCGACCGCTAATCGCACTGTCCGTTAACTGCATTAATTACTAACTGCTTTTGAAAAAGGTTAGCAAAAATCGCTAACGCGTTTAATGTTAGAGGTTTTAGGTATTTTCAAAACCGCTAACCATTATATAATATATATTATATTTATATATATTAAAAAAAAACCATCTCGTTTTTGTGTTTAAAATTTTAAATATATATACAAATGTATAAAAATCTAGAAATTATGTCCTATGTAGGATGATATTATTGTATTATCATAAAAACGACATCGTTTTGATTTTTTTTTAAAAAAAAAAATATATTTTTTATTTAATTTATTATTTTAAAAAGCAGTTAGCGGTTATTAAAGTTATTAACCGCTAACCGCCAGTTAATGTAGTTAGTGCGGTTAGTGAATTTTACAAATCATCTAGATGGTTACGGTTAATGATTTTAGTCAATAACCGCTAATTGTAACTGTCTTTTCACCCCTACAACTACAAGAGACCATAAAATCATAATCAATCTCCCTCACTCCTCAAAGATTCATCGTTTCTGCTTGCAACTCGAAAAAAAGATGAATGGTCGCCCGCAATCCCAACCCTCCGGTGGCTTGATTAACGTCCACCTCTCACCGTGAGCCGCTCCATCTCTTTTCTATCCAAAATTTATTCTCTAATTTCTTTCTTCATTTCTTTGATGATTTTACGCTTTCTTTGATTCCTTGCACTAGGCCCATGTTAGAGCAAGCATCTAAATTCGTGAAGTTAGTGAAGGAGTACGACCCACAAGTTTTTGATCGCTTTTCGGAAATATTTGGAAATTACGACGAACACAGGTTCTTCCTCTTTATTCTCTCTAAACGATTTAATTTATGCTTTTTTTCGTTTGATTACTTTTATGCTAAATAAAATTAATTTCTGCTTTTTATACTAATAATTTCTTATTAGGATGAAATGGTTTGGATTTTTGGGCTTTAATTTTGTACTGTTTTAAAGCTTTAATGAGCTACATTCTGTATTGTGTAGGAATTATTAAATCACAATTCAATCTCAAAAACTTAAGTTAATAAAAAAAATAATAAATTTAATAATTTAATCAATATTTTTATAGAAATAACATCGATGAAACTTCGTGGAGGGTTGACGAGTTATTCAATGATCACATTCAACTTGTTCAAAGTTTCAGAAGCCTCAAAAAGATATTCAAGTTAATGAGTTATCATACCAAAGTCAAGGTACTAAATTAATTGTAAATGCATGCATCCATATTCACTTCTCATGCTTCTCATGAATTCGATTCATATATATATATATATAAATACAGGATCGTTTCATCGACGATAACCAACGTTATTTAGACTATTTTGAAATGTTCGAAAGCTATAGTAATGGGCAGAAAAGCATGAAGAAAATGGTAACAGAGGTAGCGTACCTTTTCATTTGTTCGATCTTCCTTTATTTTTCTCTCATAATATTTGATTAATTATATATTGCAGTTAGCCGCGCTTTTTGCTGGTCATCTGGATTTATTATGGGAATTCACTGAATTCTTACCTCGTAATTGGTTTTTTTGAGTGAGAAAAGGCCATAATGGAAAGTTCCAATGATTTACTTTTGTTTCTATTTCTTCTTGGTTTGGTAGGACTTTATGTAAATTGTGACCAGAGAGATTCACAATAACGATCATTAAGGAGACAGTTATTTCATATACTTTGATCATTGAAAGTTCTTTTTCGAATTATTGGAATTTTAGTTATCTAATAGCGACGACTGTCATTATGATCTTTACATATATGATACCATACTTGTTAACAGAGAGAGAAATAATGAAAGAAATACACGTATTAAGGTGGTTCGGCTCGTAGCCTATATCCACAAATGAAAACCTATTTTGCTACATTTTTTTCTTTCTTCACTTGATCGAAATTGTACAATAAAATAACTTATTTATAGTTTAATGGAGCCATAAATAAATAATTACATAATCAATAAGTAACTTATGAGAACTAAGAGAGTTACATAATCAATATGTAACATATAAGAGTAAATAATACATTAATTTAATTCAAAATAACTATTGTAGGTTGTCTTCATATATCTCAATTACTCCTTTGCAAACCCAATGGTAAATCCAACACATAATAGAATTGAGAATCCATGAGCAAAGAAGTCATTGCATCTTTCTCATTGACGAAGATCATTAGGTGAAGTTGGCTTCATCAAAGTAGTGTCATCCTCAAAACCTAGTTTGTTTTCTGCACATAAAGCCATAGTGATAGAACAAATTCAAGTGTCATAATTATCTTCGGACAAAAAAGGTGCAACAAGCACCATTGTCGAACTATCCAAGTGATAAACGTACATAACAAGGATCAATGAGTGATTCCTGTGAATTAGTATAATTATATGAAGAAATTGCTTTAGGTGATATTTCAGCTATTGCAAAAATGAGCAAATGAATAAGAATGGTTGAGAAAAAATTGTGTTTAGAAAAAGCGTTGCCTAATGCTATGATACCAGTTATGTATATATATATATCCTCAAATTTGTATGTATATTTTATAGTTATATTTTAAACGACAATTACATTTATAGTTGCATTTTTTTTTTTTTTTTTTTTTTTTGTGAAAGCAAAAATAGTTATGAAAACCAAAGTTCAAGTATAAAACGAGCCAAGATGGTAGTGATTTAACTATAATAGAAATAAAAAGTTCTAGAGATTTAGATGTGATTCCAAAATATAAGCATTTGTGGGTTCAATGCGAAAATTGTTCTAATTGGGTCCAAGCAAGGTCTCAATCGGGTCCCCAAAAAATCTTAGCAGTGGTCCGGTTTAATCCTAGCAAGTTCCAACGAAGTCCCAATTGTGGCTCGCCCAGATCCCAATTGCCTACTTTTGTTAACATTTTCTTTCTTCTGATTTTTCTTTTATTTTTTCGGTTGCATGGTTTCCGAAATGAAATCAAGTTCTTTCATGTTAGTGTTGTGTTTCCTCTTGTATTTATTTGAAAGAATATTTAAATTACTTTATTCTTTTTAGCATTTATTTTAATATATATATATATATATATATATAAAGAAATGATAACAAAATTATTTTGGAGTTTATTTAAATATAACAGTAAAAGTAATTTGAATTCCTAAATTTTAAAAAATAAATAAAAAGAAAGCCGCCACCTGTATTCTCAAGTCAATACCCATTCATTTTATCAAATAAATTTTTTGTGAATAACTTCAATGAAGCTTTGTATGTCTTTCGTTAAGAAATTTACAGGTCAGCGTTGAAAATAGAAAAACAAATGTCAGTAAAACAAATGCGCCGCCCTTCATCCCTCGCCTACGTAAACGAAAAAAAAAAACCTACCGTAAAAACTCGATCTCTCTCTCTCTCTCCACTCTTAGAGAAAACTCCCACAGGCGCCCCCGCCCTCCTCCTAACACCGACCTCCGACGAGTGCCGACCAGGACGAACGCCAGCGCTCGTGTCTCCTTCGTCGTCGCCGGTGGCTAGATTTCGCTAGAAAAAACAGAGAAACCCCAACACTTTTACGACGATTTTGGGTTGTTGTGGAATTGAACCATTCTTGGTGGGTAATCTGACCATATCTTGTGCATTTCGATGTTGAATTTGGTTAATTTCATCTGGGTTATAGTGAATTTAAACTCTTCGGACGATATATGGTTTGTGGGTTTGTGTGGTTGAACCGTTTGATTAGCGTCGTGAGGTGGCTTTGGTCCGGCCTGGCGGTTTTGGTGAGGCTTTTCAGAGGTGGTGATGGGTTTTTTTCTCAGATTCTCGGTGGGGTTTGGCATGAGCGGTGGCGGCGTGGTCCGACTCTGGGCGGTGAAGTTTGTCTCAGGAGGCGGTGGTTTCATGGAAAATCTGAAGGTGCGGTGGGGTTTGGCCTGGGCGGTGAAGCTTCTCAAAAGAGTGAGTTTCTACGACAACCTCACAGAAGACTCGCTCCAATTTTTTAACCCATCCTAAAGATGTGTCAGATGGGTCAGAAATCAGAATGACCCGACCCAAGTAAGACCCAAAAATAATTTCGGCCGAGGACCAACGTGTCATATATATATATGGAGTTAATTTACGATTTAGCGCCAACTTGCTCAACTCAAACAGATACAATCAATGTCCCTCCCACCTCAAAGATTCGTCTCTCCTTCCTCAAAGATTTGTCATCTCTGCTTGCAACTCGCAAAAATGGTGATTACCGTCCACATCTCACCGTAAGCCGCTACATCTCTATGGCCTTCTCTTTTCTCTCCAAAATTTGTTCTTTAATTTCTTTCTTTCTTTCCTTAATTTTCGTTTATTAATGATTTTCTTTTATTGATTTGACGTATATGTACTCTTTGTTTGATTGCTTGCACTAGGAGCCTGTTAATGGAAATATATGAATTTCTGAAGTTAGTGAGGAAGTACAACAACGGAGAATTTTGTGATCCTTTTAAGCAAATACTTCAAGATTTCGATGAACAAAGGTTCTTTCTTTCTTCTGCTTTTTCTTTTGCCAACTTCTATATATATATATATTCCTCAATAATCTGTATTTAACACATGCATCGATCGTTTATGAGGGAGAAAAAGAGCATAGGGATTGTCAAGAAGTTGTTGTAATTTTGTAGTATAAAACTCCTATAACATGATTGGATACTTGTATTCTTTTACATGCCAGAATCTCCTTGCGACAGTGTTATTAATTATAATGTCAAAATCTCCATGCTCATCACTTACTTTCAAACTCTTTAATTCAATTTTGTATTGTGTAGGAATTGTTAAATCATTATTTATTTCAAAAGTCTAAGTTATCTCAAAAGCTTGAGCCAATAGAAAATGATAAGTTTAATCATTTAATCAATACTTTAACAGGAATAACCTTGATGAAGCTTCTTTAAGAGTTCACGAGTTATTCAAGGATTACATTCAACTTACTCAAGGTTACAATGGTCTCAGAAAGCGAGTCATGTTAAACTACTATCATGCCAAACTCTGGGTACGAAATAGAAGCAGTAAATTAATTAAATGCATGCATCCATATTCACTTCTCATACTTCTGATGAATTTGATTCATATATATATATATATACAATTACAGGATCGTTTTGGCTTTATCGATAGCCAGCGTTATTTAGACTATTTTAAAATTCTCCGAAGCTATCGTAGTGGGCAGAAGAGCATGAAGAAAATGGTAGAAGAGGTATACCTTAATTACCTCTTCCATCTTCATGCATTCATTATTTATCTTTTTCCATCTTCCTTAATTTTCTCTCATAACATTTGATTAATTTGTTATTGCAGCTAGCCATACTTTTTGCTGGTCATATGGATTTATTCTTGGAGTTCTGTGAATTCTTACCTTGTGACTTTGATTTTGGTGATTGAGAAAAGGCCATCATCATGGAAAGTTCAAAAACTCAAACATGTTCCAATGATTTACTTTTTTTTTGTTTCTTCTTGTATTTTTACTTTTGTGGTTTGGTAGGACTTAATTCCTGTAAGAGAGATTCACAATTAATTCATCAATTGACAATGATAATTTTTTTCTAAGTGAAATAGAAATTGTATGATGAAGGAATGGTAGCTATAATTGTAGGCACTTGTTATCACTTTAATCATCACATATTGTATTGCTTAGTTCTGGAAACCGACAGGTTTGTTTATTGGGGTCATCAATTGCAGTCTCCTCCAAGTCTTAGTTATGGTTCTATATGTCAAAGATTCTAACATTTTTTTTTATGTTCAAATTGTTAGTAATTGGAGTAGTAATATATGCGAGAAAGTTATTATGAAGCACGTTTCGAGCCGCACACCTTGTTCAAGTAGGTGCGCTCTATAGAAACTTTCTCTCACATTTAAAATTCAGATTGCTAACAATCCGAACAACAAATTGCTAGAGATCCAAATCTATTTTTGTGAGAGTATCGTTTGTTAAAATATAAAGAAAAGAAAAAGAAAAAAAATGTTATCAACAACATGATTGAATTTGCCTTTACCTAAGTGGGTACCCAATAACCCCCAAAAAAACAAAAAAAAAAAAAAAATGTTGGGTGCCCAAGTAATTATTTCCTAGATGCACCATGCCACCATCCTTGGTTCTTATTGTCTCTTCAACTTGACTTGAAACATAGTTCGTCCAAGCCTATGAAGGCATAGGACCCCTTATTATGATGCCTGATGTTTACGACGTAGCAGTTTCAAGTGCTTGAAAAAACAGTTTGCTCATTGATGTCCTTTGGACACCTGCCCCAATGTTTTTTTTTAGCCCTTGGGCTCTTTCTCATTAATGCTATTCTATAATTTTTGGAAAAATTACTATTCCCTTATAAAAACAAATGTAACTAAATTTTTTAGAGTTTATTTAAAATTGTAGTTTTAATAAATGTGATTTAGAATTTTGTATTTTTAAATATTATGTTTTTGAAATTACAACTTTTTAAAATATTAAAAAAATTTTTTATTAAATATTTGTTAAGCGAAATAAACGTTTCATAACCTGCTTATAAAAATTGCAAAAATTTTTCAATAAAATATTTTTTAAATTGCAATATCATTTTCAGTTATCTTTTAAAAACTAAAATTATTTTTACAAAATTGGAATCTTGCACGAACCCTTAATCCCTCGTCTACGGAAGCGAAAAAAAACCTACCGCTAAACTCTCTCTCTCCACTCTTTGAGAAAACTCCCACAGGCGCCCCCGCCCTCCGACGAATGCCGACCAGGACGAACGCCAGCGCTCGTGTCTCCTTCGTCGTCACCAGTGGCTAGATTTCGCTAGAAAAAAACAGAGAAACCCCGACACTTTTACGACGATTTTGGGTTGCTGTGGAATTGAACCATTCTTGGTGGGTAATCTGACCATATCTTGTGCATTTCGATGTTGATTTTGGTTAATTTCATCTGGGTTATAGTGAATTTAAACTCTTCGGACGATATGTGGTTTGTGGGTTTGTTTGGTTGAACCGTTTGATTAGCGTCGTGAGGTGGCGTTGGTCCGGCCTGGCGGTTTTGGTGAGGCTTTTCAGAGGTGGTGATGGGTTTTTTCTCAGATTCCCCGTGGGGTTTGGCATGAGCGGTGGCGGCGTGGTCCGACTCTGGGTGGTGAAGTTTGTCTCAGGTGGCGGTGGTTTCATGGAAAATCTGAAGGTCACGGTGGGGTTTGGCCTGGGCGGTGAAGCTTCTCAAAAGAGTGAGTTTCCACGTACGACAACCTCACAGAAGACTCGCTCAAATTTTTTAACCCATCCTAAAGATGGGTCAGATGGGTCAGAAATCAGAATGACCCGACCCAAGTAAGACCCCAAAATAAAAGCGGCCGATGACCATCGTGTCATATATATATATATATATATATATATATAAAGTTAGTTTAAGATTGAGGCGCCAACTTGCTCAACTCAAATAAATACAGAAAATCAGAATCAATCTCTCTTCATCCTCAAAGATTCGTCTCTCCTTCTTCAAAGATTCGTCATCTCTGCTTGCAACTCGCAAAAATGGTGATCACCATCCACATCTCACCGTAAACCGCTGCATCTCTATGGCCTTCTCTTTTTTTCTCCAAAATTTGTTCTTTAATTTCTTTCTTTCTTTCCTTAATTTTCGTTTATTAATTATTTTCTTTTATTGATTTGACGTATATGTACTCTTTGTTTGATTGCTTGCACTAGGAGCCTGTTAAGAGAAGTATCTGACTTTGTGAAGTTAGTGAGGGAGTACAACAACGGAGCATTATATGATCCTTTCAACCAAATAATTCAAGATTACGATCAACAAAGGTTCTTTCTTTCTTCTGCTTTTTCTTTTGCCAACTTATATATATATATATTCCTCAATATTATGTTACAATAGAACAATAATCTGTATTTAACACATGCATCGATCGTTTATGAGGGAGAAAAAGAGCATAGGGATTGTCAAGAAAACTTCTATAACATGATTGGATACTTGTATACTTTTACATGCCAGAATCTCCTTGCGACAGTGTTATTAATTATGATGTCAAAATCCCTATGCACATCACTTACTTTCAAACTCTTTAATTCAATTTTGTATCGTGTAAGAGTTGTTAAATCATCATTTAATTCAATTTGCAGAAAATGATAAGTTTAATCATTTAATCAATACTTTAACAGGATTGACTATTATGAAGCTTCTTCCAGAGTTGGCGAGTTATTCAATGGTCACATCCAACTTGTTGAACTTTACAATGGTCTCAACAAGGAATTCATCTTAAACTATTATCATGCCAAACTCTGGGTACGAGATAGAAGCAGTAAATTAATTAAACGCATGCATCCATATTCACTTCTCATGCTTCTAATGAATTCAATTCATATATATATATATATATAATTGCAGGATCGTTTTGCCATCAACGATAATCAGCGTTATTTGAACTTTTTTGAAATTCTCCGAGGCTATCGTAGTGGGCAGAAGAGCATGCAGAAAATGGTAGAAGAGGTATACCTTAATTACCTCTTCCATCTTCATGCATTCATTATTTATCTTGTTCCATCTTCCTTAATTTTCTCTCATAATATTTGATTAATTTGTTATTGCAGCTAGCCATAAATTTTGCTGGTCATATGGATTTATTCTTGGAGTTCTGTGCATTCTTACCGCGTGACTAGCTTTAATTTTGGTGATTGAGAAAAGGCCATCATCATGGAAAGTTCAAAAACTCGAACATGTTCCAATGATTTACTTTTGTTTCTGTTTCTTCTTGCATTTTTACTTTTGTGGTTTGGTAGGACTTAATTCCTGTAAGAGAGATTCACAATTAATTCAACAATTGACAATGATAATTTTTTTCTAAGTGAAATAGAAATTGTATGATGAAGGAATGGTAGCTATAATTGTAGGCACTTGCTATCACTTTAATCACCACATATTGTATTGCTTAGTTCTGGAACCGATAGGTTTGTTTATTGGGGTCATCAATTGTAGTCTCCCCCAAGTCTTAGATATGGTTCTATATGTTAAAGATTCTAACATTTTTTATGTTCAAATTGTTAGTAATTGAAGTAGTAATATATGTGAGAAAGTTATTATGAAGCACGTTTCGAGCCGCACACTTTCTTGTTCAAGTAGGTGCGCTCTATAGGGACTTTTTCTCATATTTAAAATTCAGGTTGCTAACAATTTGAACAACAAATTGCTAGAGATCTGAATCTATTTTTGTGAGGGTATCGTTTGTTAAAATATAAAAGAAAAGAAAAGAAAAAAATGTTATCAACAAGACCTAATTTGCATTTACTTCATATTGCTAACAATTTGAACAACAAATTGTTAGAGATCCGAATATATTTTTGTAAGGGTATCGTTTGTTAAAATATAAAAGAAAAGAAAAAAAAAATGTTATCAACAAGACCTAATTTGCATTTACTTCATATTGCTAACAATTTGAACAACAAATTGCTAGAGATCCGAATCTATTTTTGTAAGGGTATCGTTTGTTAAAATATAAAAGAAAAGAAAAAAAAAAAAGTTATCAACAAGACCTAATTTGCCTTTACTTAAGTGGGTGCCCAATAACCCAAAAAAAAAAAAAAAAGGCTCTGGGTACCCAAGTTATTATTTCCTAGATGCACCATGCAACCATCCTTAGTTCTTATTGTCTCTTCAACTTGACTTAAAACATAGTTCGTCCAAGCCTATGAAGGCATAGGACCCCGTATTATGATGCCTAATGTTTACGACGTAGCAGTTTCAAGTGCTTTAAAAAACAGTTTGCTCATTGATGTCCATTGGACACCTGCCCCAATATTTTTAGCCCTTGGGCTCTTAGTCATTCTTGGTATTCTATAATTTTTGGGAAAATTACTATTCCCTTGGCACTGACATACAATTTGTAGTCGTCCCACCAAACTTTAAAAATGGATCACTTTCTTAAGTTATTTTGTACTTCCATGAGTTTGGCCCCTTCTTTAACATTTTTAGACATTTTATGTTAACATTCGGGCTCCGTTTAGTTTGCGGAGTAAGTATTTCTAAAGGAAAAAGAATAGGTCTTATTGAGAATAGAAGAAGTTGAAATGGAATAATTATTCAAGCTCTTTAGTTTGGTATCAACACATGTACATATTTTATAATAGGAATTGAACCAAAATTACTAAAAAGCCATATAATTTCTATTTTTTTCCAAAACTAAAAAAACAAACATTGTGGGTAGCCGACCACCCCAATTGACAATTGACTATCGTTGTAATATATATATTTTTTTCTTTCTTTTAAGCCATTAAAAAAAAAAAAATCATTCCTGGAGTTTAAGCCATTCTTGTTGTAGATAACAGAAATCCCCACCTTAAGTGATGGAGTCACTGAGACAAAGGAGCAGAAAGTAAAAACCAGTAGCTTTTCATAGGATTACAATAGGCATCAACATAATATGGTCATGGACTTCACTTTATCGAGTTGAAACCAATTATCCACACAGCTATGTCTAAAATAAAAGAGCACAAGAACAAGATGTGAAAGACAGATAAACAAATTAATGCAAGTACTCAGAGATAAAAGAGAGAAACAGTGCCAAAAGAGATGGATCCAAGGTCATGGTGACTGGGCAGAGAAGAAACAAGAGAACTGATGAATTATCAACTTAAGCTGGGCAGTGTTGTTTTTGTGATATTTTGGGTTGGACAGATTGACTACTTGGATAATATTGATGTTTTGGTATTTGCTTATTGGGGTGCATTTTGTTGCTGGATTTTAAACGGTTACTAATAATTTATCTTGGACTAAGTTGAATATATATGTTTGGTAAAAAAACAAATTAACTAAAAGTTGGAAGTCGACTTGAAGTGAGCCAATGCTGGGTCTGCGGGCTAGGGTGTGCTCAATAGAGCCAATCTGGAAGTACATCGGGGCATCATAAGGTTGACAGTGGGGTTTCACAAACGCCGAGAGCCAACTCCCAAGCATTACTCCGAGATGGGCCCAACTACCCCAAGAGATGTACCAATGGCGCAACACAAAGCTCTCCTAAAGCCAACCCCTAAACCGGGTCACAAGTAGGGGTGTGAATGTAGGCGGTTAAAAATCGTCCGTTAATCGTTATAACCGCTAACTGTCTTTTTATATAATATATTTTTATAATTTTTGAGTATTAATATATTATCACTATAATTTATATGATTATATGATCATATAATCACTTGATCATTAAATCACATTTTTTTAAAAAAATAATTAAATCACAATTTGAGTATTAATATATTATCACTATAATTTATATGATTATATCAAATTATCAATTGATCATTAAATCATTTGATTATATAATAACAAATTATACATATATAATATGACATAACTCATAAGTATACTAATTCATACTAATACAACAATTAAATATCTAGAGACTTATTTCCAATGTATGTTATAAACTTATAAGTCTATATATGTTATAAGTTTATATAAGTCTACATATGCATATGAATAATATAAATATATACTATCAATACTATATAATTCAATGACAATTCAAATATTTTATTCAAGACTTTAAGAAAATCATACTATTAATGTACAATGATGATATAATTCATATAATATCAAATTAAATAATTGACAATGATATCAAATTTGTATAAACAATGATCAATGTGTTACTTATAAACATAATTTAAGTATTAATGTATTATCATTATAATTTTAGTAATTTATATATTATCACTATAATTGATATGATTATATCACATGATGAATTGATCATTAAATCATATGATTATATAATAATAAATAATACATATATAAAATGATATAACTCATAAGTCATAAGTCTACAAGTTAATCATATGATTCATGTAAAATGATAATCATAATTGATTGAATTGAATTAAACAATATATTACTTATAATTACAATTTAATTAAAGCATTATTACACAAAAAAAAAGGGTAAAAGAAAGCCCAAAAAATGCAAAAAAAGAAGCCCAAAAAGCCTTAAAGAAAGCAAAAAAAAAAAAAGCTCAATTTTGAAAAAGCGGTTAGCGGGCGGTTATCTATTTCACAAACCGCTAACCGGCGGTTAGCGGTTGCGGTTAGTGAAATCTACTAACCGTAACTGCATTGACACTATAACATCCCCAGCCCGTTAAGACTGAGGTTGCCACTTTTCTTCTTTTACAACAAAAATTTTGCAAATATCTATAAGGTCTATCAGAGTACTTGATTTTAAAGGATACGATAAATGTATAAAACATTTTTCAAGAGATTTTATTACAAGCGAAATTAGAAAACATTAAACTTTAGTTGCGGAATATCATATTATTACAATAACTTATATGAAAAGACTTTGAAAATTAATAATTATTCCCGCCCCCATTCCGGCCTCCTATTCCAGCGTCCTTTCTACCTGAAAACAAGAAATAAAACTGAATGAGCCCAAAGGGGGCTCAGCAAGTAAAATCCACAACTATAAATAGTTTTACTCCTTGTTCTCAGTTTTGAAAATCATTTTCGCAAATAAATATACTTCTAGCCATAATAATATATATATGTACGGTTGCATCTCCCGTAACATATACATACTATTACATCTAGTAATAGATCATCGTTGTAAATCATCTTTATAAATCATCATCATAATGCATCATTATAAATCATCATTGTAAATCATCTTAGCATATCATCGTTGAAATTATAGTATCATTTTCTCATAATAGGGCCCATGTACACTGTTACCCATGTGCACGAGGGTTGCGGGTCCTGTGACCATGGCACTGAACTGTGGCCACAGCCATGCCCGACCGTCAATTAACTCTTTCTTGGTGCACTCAACGGTCTGGTTGATGGAATACCACCTTCTGGCATAGCCTCCTTCAGTGGTTTCGCCTCCATCCGAGTATCGGTACCGAACTCTTCTCATTCTTACTTTTTTTTTTTTTTTTTTTTTTTTTCTAATTATCTTGGGGCCAAAAATACTCTCCTCCATACATGTGCCCCCATTTCATAAACATTTATCTTATCTCTTGTACTTTTCTTTGTACTTCTTTTTATGCATCTTAGGGCAACATGTAGGAGGGTATATCATCATTTTTCTTTCTTATAATCATCATCATTTCTCAACTTTCTTTTATCAAAGCGGAAACCTTTTCAAATATAAACTTTTTGTACTTAGAAAGCGTTTAAATAAATAGAAACTTTTTAGATAATTATTTTAAAAATCCTTTATGCATGCAACATAACTTCATAATACGTAAATAAAATAATCATTTACAATTTACTAAAGAATTAATAAATAGCATGACAAGAAGTAATTTTAGAAAGGGTAGTGAATTTACTTACCTCTAGACTGAAACTAAAAGTGGTCTGAAGGAATCTAGTTTGCTCCAATCTGACTAACACCACTAGTATATCTTTTGAAACTAATTTCTAAAGTCCGCTATCTCTTGTGTTCTTTCTTTCTTGTAGCGCTTTGTCTCGCCCTTTCTCTCTCTGTTCTGAGTAAACACTCTTAGAAAGAAGAAAGACCGAGTAAAAAGCGGAAGAAGGAAGAATATGTGCAAGAGATGAGATAGAAGTAGTGAAATTGTGAAGGAGAAGAGCTCTATTTATAGGAGAAAATCAAATACTATTCTACCTTCAATTTACAATTACACCCTTATTTTACTATTCCACCTACCCACTTAGTATACCTACAATTGACTATTCTACATTCTTATTTAAAATTCTACCTTCCTTATACCTATCATTGACTATTCTACCTTCTTATTCAAAATTTCACCTCCCTTATACCTACCATTGACTATTCTACCTTCTTATTCAAAATTCTACCCTCCTTATACCTACCATTGACTATTCTACCTTTACTATTCTACCTACCCATACAATTCTTCCTACCATTTACTATCCTATTATTTCACCAATTACCATTCTTTAATTACCACTCTCTGTAACACCATAAATTTCCCAATAATTAAAATCCTTAGCTACAATGGATATTAAAATAACATCATTATCGAAATAATCTATTTAAATAATTTTGAAAATTCTTGGGCACTACAGACACCCCTAGTCACAAGCCCGCACTATTGGACTCGGCAATTCTCACTTATTGGTTGCAACTCTATTATGAAAAGATTATTCGCTTAGTTATCCAATGTGGGAGCAAAAAGATTGAAAAAAAAGGTGGAAGTCAAATTGTACTCATCCCACCAAACTTTAAAAGGGTTTCTTAAATTATTTTATACTTTCATGAGTTTGGCATGGGGTGTCGGCTTGGTCTCGGTTATTGGTTATTAGCTAAAATTGGTAATCGCAACCAAGGTACCTAGTTATTAAATTTAGAAAACCGAAACCGGCAACCAGCTACCAGTTACCCGATTATGTAATAACCGGCTGATTACCAGTTAGTATCCGGTTATTCTAATTGGTCAATGGCGGAGCCATGTTGGTCTTTGAGGGCACCCCCAAAGATTCAAAAGATTTAACAAACAAAATCTTTGTAATCTTTCAATTCATATAATTTAGGGGAAACTTCACTTTGTCTTTCAGAACTTTCAACCGATTTTACAAACTCCTCCTGAATTTTCAAATCTCTCACTTTAGACCCTTAAACTTTCAATTTCTATCATTTTGGACCCCTCTGTTAGTTTTCAACGTTAAACTCAAACGGTTTGACTTTTTATGCCCATTATATCCTCACCCAGAAATTACACCGTTTTGAGCCCCAAAACTACAACACCCACACAGCCCAAAATGACGTCATTTTGGGCATTAAAATTATTTATTTAAAAAAAAAATAAATAAATAAATAAAAGAAGAAGAAGAAAAATGGGGTGGTTGGAGTTACCCCAATGGCCGGTATGGGGGTGATCAAACCACGGTACCACCACCATGGCCAAGGGGTGGTCATTTTCTGTAGATTGTTTGTTTTTATGCATTTTATGTTAACATTTAGATTAAACCCTATAATTGTGTTTGATTTAAAAGTGCTTTTAATACTTAAATAATTTATTTTAAAAAAAAAAAAAAAATTCTCATCTAGTAAAAAAAAAACATTAAAAGCGCTTATGCTCTTAATCCCTCGTCTACGGAAACAAAAACAAAAAAACTACCGTAAAATCTCTCTCTCGTCACTCTTTAGAGAAAACTCCCACAGCCACGCCCGCCAAAAGCCGACCGCCACCCTCCTCAGAACACCGACCTCCGAATGCCGCCCAGGACGAGCGCACCGCTCGTGTCTCTCCTTCGTCGTCGCCGGTGGCTGGATTTCTCTAGAAATGGCTGAGAAACCCCAACTCTTTTACGACGATTTTGGGTTGTTGAATTGAATTGAATGCTTCTTGGTGGGTAATCTGACCATATCTTGTGAATTTCGATGTTGATTTTAGTTAATTTCATCTGGGTTATAGTGAATTTAAACTCTTCGGACGATATATGGTTTGTGGGTTTGTTTTGTTGAACCGTTTGATTAGCGGCGCGAGGTGGCGTTGGTCCGGCCTGGCGGTTTTGGTGGTGCTTTTCAGAGGTGGTGATGGGTTTTTCTCAGATATCCGGTAGGGTTCGCCTCGGCCTGAGCGGTGGCGGCGTGGTCCGACTCTT
>NC_081543.1:3350028-3350751 GCF_901000735.1 Corylus avellana
AAAAAGAGTGAGTTTCTACTTTCTACCACAACCTCACAGAATACTCGCTCAAATTTTTTAACCCATCCTAAAGATGGGTCAGAAATCAGAATGACCCGACCCAACTAAGACCCAAAATAAAAACGGCCGATGCCGATGACCAACGTGTCGTATATATATATATATAGAGTTGGTTTAAGATTGAGGCGCCAACTTGCTCAACTCAAACAGCCACAGAAAATCAGAATCAATTTCTCTCCCTCCTCAAAGATTCGTCATCTCTGCTTGCAACTCGCAAAAATGGCGATTGACGTCCGCCGCTCACCGTAAGCCCCCTTCTCTTTTCTCTCCAAAATTTGTTCTTTAGTTTCTTTCTTTCTTTCTTTCTTTCATTTTCGTTTATTAATTATTTTCTGTTATTGATTTGACGTATATCTATGCTTGCACTAGGATCCTGTTAAGGGAAAGCTCTAAATTTGTGAAGCTAGTGAGGGAGTACAACAACGGAGAAGTATATGATCGTTTTAAGCAAATACTTAAAGATCAACTAGAACGAAGGTTCTTTCTTTCTTCTGCTTTTTCTTTTGCCAACTTCTATCTATATATATATAAATATTCCTCAATTTTATGTTAAAATAAAACAATAATCTGTATATATAATATAGTCTTATCAACGCATGCATCGATCGTTTATGAGGGATTGTCAAGAATTTGTTGTAATTTTGTAGTATAAAACGTCTATAA
>NC_081543.1:3350851-3386649 GCF_901000735.1 Corylus avellana
TTTCGGAAATATTTGGAAATTACGACGAACACAGGTTCTTCCTTTTTATTCTCTCTAAACCATTTAATTTCTGCTTTTTTCGTTTGATTACTTTTATGCTAAATAAAATTAATTTCTGCTTTTTATACTAATAATTTCTGCTTTTTCGTTTGGATTTTCGGGCTTTAATTTTGTACTGTTTTAGGGTGCGTTTGGGAGTGCGTTTTTTAAAAAATAATCTGCGATTTTAAACCAAATCGCAACTTTAGGGTGTTTGGGATTGCGATTTTAAAAACGCAAATTTTAAAATCGTAAAAAAATTTGCGATTTCCATAAGCTGATTAGAGGGTGCTTATTTGAAAAAGTGCGAATTTAAAACAAAATCACGATTTCTATTAAAAAGATATTTGGCGCAATAGTTACCTTTTTTAGAACGGGAATGAAAAAAATACCAAGAATACCCACCTAAAATATATTAAAACCCTTCTTTTCTATTTTTTTCTTCTTCATCCTCTCTGTCTTATTCATCCTTATTGGTAATTTGGTCATGAAACCGCAATTATATGCTAATGTTATCCAAACATTCAATTGATAAAAAAAGTACTTTTTAGTATGTTTTACCAAACGCCTATGCGATTTTAAAAAGTAGCGATTTTAAAAACGCAATTTTTAAAATCGCACTTATTGAAATCGCACTCCCAAACGGGCCCTTAAGCTTTAATGGGCTACATTCTGTATTGTGTAGGAATTATTAAATCACAATTCAATCTCAAAAACTCAAAGTTAATAAAAAAAATAATAATTAATTTAATAATTTAATTAATATTTTTATAGAAATAACATCGATGAAACTTTGTGGAGGGTTGACGAGTTATTCAATGATCGCATTCAACTTGTTCAAAGTTTCAGAAGCCTCAAAAAGATATTCAACTTAACGAGTTATCATACCAAAGTCAAGGTACTAAATTAACTGTAAATGCATGCATCCATATTCACTTCTCATGCTTTTGATGAATTCGGTTCATATATATATAATTACATGATCGTTTCATCGACGATAACCAACGTTATTTAGACTATTTTGAAATGTTCGAAAGCTATAGTACTAGTGGGCAGAAAAGCATGAAAAAAATGGTAACAGGGGTAGCGTACCTTTTCATTTGTTCGATCTTCCTTTATTTTTCTCTCATAATATTTGATTAATTATATATTGCAGTTAGCCGCGCTTTTTGCTGGTCATCTGGATTTATTATGGGAATTCACTGAATTCTTACCTCGTAATTGGTTTTTTTGAGTGAGAAAAGGCCATAATGGAAAGTTCCAATGATTTACTTTTGTTTCTATTTCTTCTTGGTTTGGTAGGACTTTATGTAAATTGTGACCAGAGAGATTCACAATAACGATCATTAAGGAGACAGTTATTTCATATACTTTGATCATTGAAAGTTCTTTTTCGAATTATTGGAATTTTAGTTATCTAATAGCGACGACTGTCATTATGATCTTTACATATATGATACCATACTTGTTAACAGAGAGAGAAATAATGAAAGAAATACACGTATTAAGGTGGTTCGGCTCGTAGCCTATATCCACAAATGAAAACCTATTTTGCTACATTTTTTTCTTTCTTCACTTGATCGAAATTGTACAATAAAATAACTTATTTATAGTTTAATGGAGCCATAAATAAATAATTACATAATCAATAAGTAACTTATGAGAACTAAGAGAGTTACATAATCAATATGTAACATATAAGAGTAAATAATACATTAATTTAATTCAAAATAACTATTGTAGGTTGTCTTCATATATCTCAATTACTCCTTTGCAAACCCAATGGTAAATCCAACACATAATAGAATTGAGAATCCATGAGCAAAGAAGTCATTGCATCTTTCTCATTGACGAAGATCATTAGGTGAAGTTGGCTTCATCAAAGTAGTGTCATCCTCAAAACCTAGTTTGTTTTCTGCACATAAAGCCATAGTGATAGAACAAATTCAAGTGTCATAATTATCTTCGGACAAAAAAGGTGCAACAAGCACCATTGTCGAACTATCCAAGTGATAAACGTACATAACAAGGATCAATGAGTGATTCCTGTGAATTAGTATAATTATATGAAGAAATTGCTTTAGGTGATATTTCAGCTATTGCAAAAATGAGCAAATGAATAAGAATGGTTGAGAAAAAATTGTGTTTAGAAAAAGCGTTGCCTAATGCTATGATACCAGTTATGTATATATATATATCCTCAAATTTGTATGTATATTTTATAGTTATATTTTAAACGACAATTACATTTATAGTTGCATTTTTTTTTTTTTTTTTTTTTTTTGTGAAAGCAAAAATAGTTATGAAAACCAAAGTTCAAGTATAAAACGAGCCAAGATGGTAGTGATTTAACTATAATAGAAATAAAAAGTTCTAGAGATTTAGATGTGATTCCAAAATATAAGCATTTGTGGGTTCAATGCGAAAATTGTTCTAATTGGGTCCAAGCAAGGTCTCAATCGGGTCCCCAAAAAATCTTAGCAGTGGTCCGGTTTAATCCTAGCAAGTTCCAACGAAGTCCCAATTGTGGCTCGCCCAGATCCCAATTGCCTACTTTTGTTAACATTTTCTTTCTTCTGATTTTTCTTTTATTTTTTCGGTTGCATGGTTTCCGAAATGAAATCAAGTTCTTTCATGTTAGTGTTGTGTTTCCTCTTGTATTTATTTGAAAGAATATTTAAATTACTTTATTCTTTTTAGCATTTATTTTAATATATATATATATATATATATATAAAGAAATGATAACAAAATTATTTTGGAGTTTATTTAAATATAACAGTAAAAGTAATTTGAATTCCTAAATTTTAAAAAATAAATAAAAAGAAAGCCGCCACCTGTATTCTCAAGTCAATACAATACCATTCATTTTATCAAATAAATTTTTTGTGAATAACTTCAATGAAGCTTTGTATGTCTTTCGTTAAGAAATTTACAGGGTCAGCATGAAAATAGAAAAACAAATGTCAGTAAAACAAATGCGCCCTTCATCCCTCGCCTACGGAAACGAAAAAAAAAAAACCTACCGTAAAAACTCGATCTCTCTCTCTCTCTCCACTCTTAGAGAAAACTCCCACAGGCGCCCCCGCCCTCCTCCTAACACCGACCTCCGACGAGTGCCGACCAGGACGAACGCCAGCGCTCGTGTCTCCTTCGTCGTCGCCGGTGGCTAGATTTCGCTAGAAAAAACAGAGAAACCCCAACACTTTTACGACGATTTTGGGTTGTTGTGGAATTGAACCATTCTTGGTGGGTAATCTGACCATATCTTGTGCATTTCGATGTTGAATTTGGTTAATTTCATCTGGGTTATAGTGAATTTAAACTCTTAGGACGATATATGGTTTGTGGGTTTGTGTGGTTGAACCGTTTGATTAGCGTCGTGAGGTGGCGTTGGTCCGGCCTGGCGGTTTTGGTGAGGCTTTCAGAGGTGGTGATGGGTTTTTTTCTCAGATTCCCGGTGGGGTTTGGCATGAGCGGTGGCGGCGTGGTCCGACTCTGGGCGGTGAAGTTTGTCTCAGGTGGCGGTGGTTTCATGGAAAATCTGAAGGTGCGGTGGGGTTTGGCCTGGGCGGTGAAGCTTCTCAAAAGAGTGACTTTCTACGACAACCTCACAGAAGACTCGCTCAAATTTTTTAACCCATCCTAAAGATGTGTCAGATGGGTCAGAAATCAGAATGACCCGACCCAAGTAAGACCCAAAAATAATTTCGGCCGAGGAACAACGTGTCACAGATATATATATGGAGTTAATTTAAGATTTAGCGCCAACTTGCTCAACTCAAACAGATACAATCAATCTCCCTCCCACCTCAAAGATTCGTCTCTCCTTCCTCAAAGATTTGTCATCTCTGCTTGCAACTCGCAAAAATGGTGATTACCGTCCACATCTCACCGTAAGCCGCTACATCTCTATGGCCTTCTCTTTTCTCTCCAAAATTTGTTCTTTAGTTTCTTTCTTTCTTTCCTTAATTTTCGTTTATTAATTATTTTCTTTTATTGATTTGACGTATATGTACTCTTTGTTTGATTGCTTGCACTAGGAGCCTGTTAATGGAAATATATGAATTTCTGAAGCTAGTGAGGGAGTACAACAACGGAGAATTATGTGATCCTTTTAAGCAAATACTTCAAGATTTCGATGAACAAAGGTTCTTTCTTTCTTCTGCTTTTTCTTTTGCCAACTTCTATATATATATATATTCCTCAATAATCTGTATTTAACACATGCATCGATCGTTTATGAGGGAGAAAAAGAGCATAGGGATTGTCAAGAAGTTGTTGTAATTTTGTAGTATAAAACTCCTATAACATGATTGGATACTTGTATACTTTTACATGCCAGAATCTCCTTGCGACAGTGTTATTAATTATAATGTCAAAATCTCCATGCTCATCACTTACTTTCAAACTCTTTAATTCAATTTTGTATTGTGTAGGAATTGTTAAATCATTATTTATTTCAAAAGTCTAAGTTATCTCAAAAGCTTGAGCCAATAGAAAATGATAAGTTTAATCATTTAATCAATACTTTAACAGGAATAACCTTGATGAAGCTTCTTTAAGAGTTCACGAGTTATTCAAGGATTACATTCAACTTACTCAAGGTTACAATGGTCTCAGAAAGCGAGTCATGTTAAACTACTATCATGCCAAACTCTGGGTACGAAATAGAAGCAGTAAATTAATTAAATGCATGCATCCATATTCACTTCTCATACTTCTGATGAATTTGATTCATATATATATATATATACAATTACAGGATCGTTTTGGCTTTATCGATAGCCAGCGTTATTTAGACTATTTTAAAATTCTCCGAAGCTATCGTAGTGGGCAGAAGAGCATGAAGAAAATGGTAGAAGAGGTATACCTTAATTACCTCTTCCATCTTCATGCATTCATTATTTATCTTGTTCCATCTTCCTTAATTTTCTCTCATAATATTTGATTAATTTGTTATTGCAGCTAGCCATACTTTTTGCTGGTCATATGGATTTATTCTTGGAGTTCTGTGAATTCTTACCTTGTGACTTTGATTTTGGTGATTGAGAAAAGGCCATCATCATGGAAAGTTCAAAAACTCAAACATGTTCCAATGATTTACTTTTTTTTTGTTTCTTCTTGTATTTTTACTTTTGTGGTTTGGTAGGACTTAATTCCTGTAAGAGAGATTCACAATTAATTCATCAATTGACAATGATAATTTTTTTCTAAGTGAAATAGAAATTGTATGATGAAGGAATGGTAGCTATAATTCTAGGCACTTGTTATCACTTTAATCATCACATATTGTATTGCTTAGTTCTGGAAACCGACAGGTTTGTTTATTGGGGTCATCAATTGCAGTCTCCTCCAAGTCTTAGTTATGGTTCTATATGTCAAAGATTCTAACATTTTTATTATGTTCAAATTGTTAGTAATTGGAGTAGTAATATATGCGAGAAAGTTATTATGAAGCACGTTTCGAGCCGCACACCTTGTTCAAGTAGGTGCGCTCTATAGAAACTTTCTCTCACATTTAAAATTCAGATTGCTAACAATCCGAACAACAAATTGCTAGAGATCCAAATCTATTTTTGTGAGAGTATCGTTTGTTAAAATATAAAGAAAAGAAAAAGAAAAAAAATGTTATCAACAACATGATTGAATTTGCCTTTACCTAAGTGGGTACCCAATAACCCCCAAAAAAACAAAAAAAAAAAAAAAATGTTGGGTGCCCAAGTAATTATTTCCTAGATGCACCATGCCACCATCCTTGGTTCTTATTGTCTCTTCAACTTGACTTGAAACATAGTTCGTCCAAGCCTATGAAGGCATAGGACCCCTTATTATGATGCCTGATGTTTACGACGTAGCAGTTTCAAGTGCTTGAAAAAACAGTTTGCTCATTGATGTCCTTTGGACACCTGCCCCAATGTTTTTTTTTAGCCCTTGGGCTCTTTCTCATTAATGCTATTCTATAATTTTTGGAAAAATTACTATTCCCTTATAAAAACAAATGTAACTAAATTTTTTAGAGTTTATTTAAAATTTTGTATTTTTAAATATTATGTTTTTGAAATTACAACTTTTTAAAATATTAAAAAATATTTTTATCAAATATTTATTAAGCGAAATAAACGTTTCATAACCTGCTTATAAAAATTGCAAAATTTTTTCAATAAAATATTTTTTAAATTGCAATATCATTTTCAGTTATCTTTTAAAAACTAAAATTATTTTTACAAAATTGGAATCTTGCACGAACCCTTAATCCCTCGTCTACGGAAGCGAAAAAAAACCTACCGCTAAACTCTCTCTCTCCACTCTTTGAGAAAACTCCCACAGGCGCCCCCGCCCTCCGACGAATGCCGACCAGGACGAACGCCAGCGCTCGTGTCTCCTTCGTCGTCACCAGTGGCTAGATTTCGCTAGAAAAAACAGAGAAACCCCGACACTTTTACGACGATTTTGGGTTGTTGTGGAATTGAACCATTCTTGGTGGGTAATCTGACCATATCTTGTGCATTTCGATGTTGATTTTGGTTAATTTCATCTGGGTTATAGTGAATTTAAACTCTTCGGACGATATGTGGTTTGTGGGTTTGTTTGGTTGAACCGTTTGATTAGCGTCGTGAGGTGGCGTTGGTCCGGCCTGGCGGTTTTGGTGAGGCTTTTCAGAGGTGGTGATGGGTTTTTTCTCAGATTCCCCGTGGGGTTTGGCATGAGCGGTGGCGGCGTGGTCCGACTCTGGGTGGTGAAGTTTGTCTGAGGTGGCGGTGGTTTCATGGAAAATCTGAAGGTCACGGTGGGTTTTGGCCTGGGCGGTGAAGCTTCTCAAAAGAGTGAGTTTCCAGGTACGACAACCTCACAGAAGACTCGCTCAAATTTTTTAACCCATCCTAAAGATGGGTCAGATGGGTCAGAAATCAGAATGACCCGACCCAAGTAAGACCCCAAAATAAAAGCGGCCGATGACCAACGTGTCATATATATATATATATATATATATATATATATATGGAGTTAGTTTAAGATTGAGGCGCCAACTTGCTCAACTCAAACAAATACAGAAAATCAGAATCAATCTCTCTCCATCCTCAAAGATTCGTCTCTCCTTCCTCAAAGATTCGTCATCTCTGCTTGCAACTCGCAAAAATGGTGATCACCATCCACATCTCACCGTAAGCCGCTGCATCTCTATGGCCTTCTTCTCTTTTTTCTCCAAAATTTGTTCTTTAATTTCTTTCTTTCTTTCCTTAATTTTCGTTTATTAATTATTTTCTTTTATTGATTTGACGTATATGTACTCTTTGTTTGATTGCTTGCACTAGGAGCCTGTTAAGAGAAGTATCTGACTTTGTGAAGTTAGTGAGGGAGTACAACAACGGAGCATTATATGATCCTTTCAACCAAATAATTCAAGATTACGATCAACAAAGGTTCTTTCTTTCTTCTGCTTTTTCTTTTGCCAACTTATATATATATATATTCCTCAATTTTATGTTACAATAGAACAATAATCTGTATTTAACACATGCATCGATCGTTTATGAGGGAGAAAAAGAGCATAGGGATTGTCAAGAAAACTTCTATAACATGATTGGATACTTGTATACTTTTACATGCCAGAATTTCCTTGCGACAGTGTTATTAATTATGATGTCAAAATCCCTATGCACATCACTTACTTTCAAACTCTTTAATTCAATTTTGTATCGTGTAAGAGTTGTTAAATCATCATTTAATTCAATTTGCAGAAAATGATAAGTTTAATTATTTAATCAATACTTTAACAGGATTGACTATTATGAAGCTTCTTCAAGAGTTGGCGAGTTATTCAATGGTCACATCCAACTTGTTGAACTTTACAATGGTCTCAACAAGGAATTCATCATAAACTATTATCATGCCAAACTCTGGGTATGAGATAGAAGCAGTAAATTAATTAAACGCATGCATCCATATTCACTTCTCATGCTTCTGATGAATTCAATTCATATATATATATATATACAATTACAGGATCGTTTTGCCATCAACGATAATCAGCGTTATTTGAACTTTTTTGAAATTCTCCGAGGCTATCGTAGTGGGCAGAAGAGCATGAAGAAAATGGTAGAAGAGGTATACCTTAATTACCTCTTCCATCTTCATGCATTCATTATTTATCTTGTTCCATCTTCCTTAATTTTCTCTCATAATATTTGATTAATTTGTTATTGCAGCTAGCCATAAATTTTGCTGGTCATATGGATTTATTCTTGGAATTCTGTGCATTCTTACCGCGTGACTAGCTTTAATTTTGGTGATTGAGAAAAGGCCATCATCATGGAAAGTTCAAAAACTCGAACATGTTCCAATGATTTACTTTTGTTTCTGTTTCTTCTTGCATTTTTACTTTTGTGGTTTGGTAGGACTTAATTCCTGAAAGAGAGATTCACAATTAATTCAACAATTGACAATGATAATTTTTTTCTAAGTGAAATAGAAATTGTATGATGAAGGAATGGTAGCTATAATTGTAGGCACTTGCTATCACTTTAATCACCACATATTGTATTGCTTAGTTCTGGAACCGATAGGTTTGTTTATTGGGGTCATCAATTGTAGTCTCCCCCAAGTCTTAAATATGGTTCTATATGTTAAAGATTCTAACATTTTTTATGTTCAAATTGTTAGTAATTGAAGTAGTAATATATGTGAGAAAGTTATTATGAAGCACGTTTCAAGCCGCACATTTTCTTGTTCAAGTAGGTGCGCTCTATAGGGACTTTTTCTCATATTTAAAATTCAGATTGCTAACAATTTGAACAACAAATTGCTAGAGATCTGAATCTATTTTTGTGAGGGTATCGTTTGTTAAAATATAAAAGAAAAGAAAAGAAAAAAATGTTATCAACAAGACCTAATTTGCATTTACTTCATATTGCTAACAATTTGAACAACAAATTGCTAGAGATCCGAATCTATTTTTGTAAGGGTATCGTTTGTTAAAATATAAAAGAAAAGAAAAGAAAAAAATGTTATCAACAAGACCTAATTTGCCTTTACTTAAGTGGGTGCCCAATAACCAAAAAAAAAAAAACTGTGTGTACCCAAGTTATTATTTCCTAGATGCACCATGCAACCATCCTTAGTTCTTATTGTCTCTTCAACTTGACTTAAAACATAGTTCGTCCAAGCCTATGAAGGCATAGGACCCCGTATTATGATGCCTAATGTTTACGACGTAGCAGTTTCAAGTGCTTGAAAAAACAGTTTGCTCATTGATGTCCTTTGGACACCTGCCCCAATATTTTTAGCCCTTGGGCTCTTACTCATTCTTGCTATTCTATAATTTTTGGGAAAATTACTATTCCCTTGGCACTGACATACAATTTGTAGTCGTTTTAAAAATGGATTAATCGACTTTCTTAAATTATTTTGTACTTTCATGAGTTTGGCCCCTTCTTTAACATTTTTTGACATTTGATGTTAACATTCGGGCTCCGTTTAGTTTGCGGAGTAAGTATTTCTGTAGTAAAAAGAATAGGTCTTACTGAGAATAGAAGAAGTTGAAATAAAATAATTATTCAAGTTCTTTAGTTTGATATCAACACATATTTCAATATTGGAATTGAACCAAAATTACTAAAAAGCCGTATAATATCTATTTTTTCCAAAACTAAAAAAAAACATTGTGGGTGGCCAACCACCCCAATGGACAATTGACTATCGTTGTAATATATATATATATATTTTTCTTTTAAGCCATTAAAAAAAAATTCATTCATGGAGTTTAAGCCATTCTTGTTGTAGATAACAGAAATCCCCACCTTAAGTGATGGAGTCACTGAGACAAAGGAGCAGAAAGTAAAAAACAGTAGCTTTTCATAGGATTACAATAAGCATCAACATAATATGGTCATGGACTTCACTTTATCTAGTTGAAACCAATTATCCACACAGGTATGTCTAAAATAAAAGAGCACAACAACAAGATGTGAAAGACAGATAAACAAATTAATGCAAGTACTCAGAGATAAAAGAGAGAAACAGTGCCAAAAGAGATGGATCCAAGGTCATGGTGACTGGGCAGAGAAGAAACAAGAGAACTGATGAATTATTAACTTAAGCTGGGCAGTGTTGTTTTTGTGATATTTTGGGTTGTATTGACTACTTGGATAATATTGATGTTTTGGTATTTGCTTATTGGGGTGCATTTTGTTGCTAGATTTTAAACGGTTACTAATAATTTATCTTGGACTAAGTTGAATATATATGTTTGGTAAAAAAACAAATTAACTAAAAGTTGGAAGTCGACTTGAAGTGAGCCAATGCTGGGTATGCGGGCTAGGGTGTGCTCAATAGAGCCAATCTGGAAGTGCATCGGGGCATCATAAGGTTGACAGTGGGGTTTCACAAACGCCAAGAGCCAACTCCCAAGCATTACTCCGAGATGTACCAATGGCGCAACACAAAGCTCTCCTAAAGCCAACCTCCAAACCGGGTCACAAGCCCGCGCTACTGGACTCGGCAATTCTCACTTATTGGTTGCAACTCTATTATGAAAAGATTATTCGCTTAGTTATCCGATGTGGGAGCAAAAAGATTGAAAAAAAAAGGTGGAAGTCGAATTGTACTCGTCCCACCAAACTTTAAAAGGGTTTCTTAAATTATTTTATACTTTCGTGAGTTTGGCATGGGGTGTCGGCCTGGTCTCAGTTACTGGTTATTGGCTAAAACTGATAATGATAACCAAAGTACCTTGGCACCTTGCTATTAAATTTAGAAAACTGGAACCGACAACCGGCTACCAGTTACCCGATTATATAATAACCGGTTGATTACCAGTTGGTACCCGGTTATCCCAACTGGTCAATGGCGGAGCCATGTTGGTCTTTGAGGACACCCCCAAAGATTCAAAAGATTTAACAAACAAAATCTTTGTAATCTTTCAATTAATATAATTTAAGGGAAACTTCACTTTGTCTCTCTGAACTTTCAACCGATTATACAAACTCCTCCTAAATTTTCAAATATCTCACTTTAGACCCCTAAACTTTCAATTTCTATCACTTTGGACCTCTTTGTTAGTTTTCAACGTTAAATTCAAACGGTTTGACTTTTTATGCTCATTATATCCTCACCCATAAACTACGCCATTTTTGGTCTCAAAACTACAACACCCACATAGCCCAAAATAACGTCATTTTGGACATTAAAATTATTTATTTAAGAAATAAATAAATAAATAAAAGAAGAAGAAAAACGGGGTGGTTGGAGCTACCCCCATAGCCGGTCTGGGGGTGATCAAACCACCATCATGGCCAAGGGGGTGGTCATTTTCTGTAGATTGTTTGTTTTTAGGCATTTTATGTTAACATTTAGATTAAGCCCTTTAATTATGTTTGAAAGATTTAAAAATACTTTTAATACTTAAAAAATTTATTTTAAAAAAAAAAATTCTCATCTAGTAAAAAAAAAACATCAATAGCGCTTATGCTCTTAATCCCTCGTCTACGGAAACAAAAACAAAAATACTACCGTAAAAACTCTCTCGTCACTCTTTAGAGAAAACTCCCACAGCCACGCCCGCCAAAAGCCGCCCGCCACCCTCCTCAGAACACCGACCTCCGAATGCCGCCCAGGACGAGCGCCATCGCTCGTGTCTCCTTCGTCGTCGCCGGTGGCTGGATTTCTCTAGAAAAAGCTGAGAAACCCCAACTCTTTTACGACGATTTTGGGTTGTTGAATTGAATTGAACGCTTCTTGGTGGGTAATCTGACCCTATCTTGTGAATTTCGATGTTGATTTTAGTTAATTTCATCTGGGTTATAGTGAATTTAAACTCTTCGGGCGATATATGGTTTGTGGGTTTGTTTTGTTGAACCGTTTGATTAGCGGCGTGAGGTGGCGTTGGTCCGGCCTGGCGGTTTTGGTGGTGCTTTTCAGAGGTGGTGATGGGTTTTTCTCAGATATCCGGTAGGGTTCGCCTCGGCCTGAGCGGTGGCGGCGTGGTCCGACTCTTGGCGGTGAAGTTTGTCTTAGGTGGCGGTGGTTTCATGGAAAATCTGAAGGTGCGGTGGTGGGGCTCGGCCTGGGTGAAGCTTCTCTCAGGTGGCGGTTGTTTTCCTGTGTTTGTTCCGGGATGTTCAGCGTGAGGTTGGTATAATCTGGTGTATTCAATACTTTTTGTTTAATTTGTTCCGAGCTAATTTGTCACTCACTTAATGGTGCACACAAAAAGAGTGAGTTTCTACTTTCTACCACAACCTCACAGAATACTCACTCAAATTTTTTAACCCATCCTAAAGATGGGTCAGAAATCAGAATGACCCGACCCAACTAAGACCCAAAATAAAAACGGCCGATGACCAACGTGTCGTATATATATATATATAGAGTTAGTTTAAGATTGAGGCGCCAACTTGCTCAACTCAAACAGCCACAGAAAATCAGAATCAATTTCTCTCCCTCCTCAAAGATTCGTCATCTCTGCTTGCAACTCGCAAAAATGCCGATTGACGTCTGCCGCTCACCGTAAGCCGCTACATCTCTATGGCCTTCTCTTTTCTCTCCAAAATTTGTTCTTTAGTTTCTTTCTTTCTTTCTTTCTTTCATTTTCGTTTATTAATTATTTTCTGTTATTGATTTGACGTATATCTATCTAGTATTTGTTTGATTGCTTGCACTAGGATCCTGTTAAGGGAAAGTTCTAAATTAATGAAGTTAGTGAGGGAGTACAACAACGGAGAAGTATATGATCGTTTGAAGCAAATACTTAAAGATCAACTAGAACGAAGGTTCTTTCTTTCTTCTGCTTTTTCTTTTGCCAACTTATATATATATATATATTCCTCAATTTTATGTTAAAATAAAACAATAATCTGTATATATAATATAGTCTTATCAACGCATGCATCGATCGTTTATGAGGGATTGTCAAGAATTTGTTGTAATTTTGTAGTATAAAACTTCTATAACATGATTGGATACTTGTATTCTTTTACATTCCAGAATCTCTTTGCGACAGTGTTATTAATTATAACGTCAAAATCTCTATGCACATCATTTTCAAACTCTTTAATTCAATTTTGAGCTACATTATGTATCGTGTAGGAATTGTTAAATCATCATTTATTTTAGAAGTTTAAGCTGTCCCAAAAACTTGAGCCGATAAAAAATGATAAGTTTAATCATTTAATCAATAATTTAACAGAAATAGCTGTGTTGAAACTTCTTCAAAGATTGACGAGTTATTCAATGATCACATTCAACTTGCTCAAGGTTTCCATGGTTTCAAAAAGATATTCAACTCAACCGTCTATCACGCCAAACTCGAGGTACGAAATAGAAGCAGTAAATTAATTAAATGCATGTATCCATATTCACTTCGCATGCTTCTGATGAATTTGATATATATACACACAATTATAGGATCGATTTGCCATCAACGATAACCAGCGTTATTTAGACTATTTTGAAATTCTCCAAGGCTTTCATAGTGGGCAGAAGAGCATGGCGAAAATTGTTCAAGAGGTACCTTAATTCGCCTTTCCATCTTCTTCATTCAATTTTTATCTTCTTCCATCTTCCTTAATTTTCTCTCATAATATTTGATTAACTTGTTATTGCAGTTAGCCATACTTTTTACTGGTCATATGGATTTATTCTTGGGGTTCTGTGAATTCTTACCGCGTGACTTTGATTTTGGTGAGTGAGAAAAGGCCATCATCACGGAAAAGTTCAAAAACTCAAACATGTTCCAATGATTTACTTTTGTTTCTGTTTCTTCTTGCATTGTTACTTTTGTGGTTTGGTAAGATTTAATTCCTGTAAGAGAGATTCACAATTAATTCATCAATTGATAATGATAATTCTTTTCTAAGTGACATAGAAAATGTATGATCAAGGAATGGTGACTATAATTGTTGGCACCTTGTTATCACTTTAATCATCACATATTGTATTACTTAGTTCTGGGAACCGACAAGTTTGTTTATTGGGGTTATCAATTGCAGTCCATGTTTAAATTGTTAGTAATTTTAACATTTTTTATGCTCAAATTATTAGTAATCGGAGGAGTAATAAATGTGAGAAAGATATTATGAAGCAGATTTCGTGCAAATGGGCTTCATAGGAACTCTCTCACATTTACAGTCCAGATTGCTAACAATCCGAACAATAAATTATTGAAAATTCGAATTCATTTTTATGAGGGTATCGTTTGTTAATATTTTTGTTTTAAAAAAATAAAAATATAAAAGTACAAAAGAAAAAACGTTGTCAACAAGATATAATTTGTCTTCCCCCCTCCCCCCACCCAAAACAAAATGGTGGGTACCCAAGTTATTATTTCCTAGATGCACCGTGCCACATGTTTACGCGCTTTAAAAAACAGTTTGGACACCTGCCCCCAATGTGTTTTTAGCCCTTGGGCTCTTTCTCATTTATGTTATTCTATAATTTTTGGGAAAAAATCGTCTCAAAAACTTTAAAAAACGACAATCGACTTTCTTAAATTATCTTGCACTTTCAATTTGATCATTTCATTAACATTTTATGTTAACTTAGATGAAAAATGTACCATGTAACTGTTAAGAAAAAACATTAGTTACATTTGTGCTATAATTTCAAAAGAATTAATCAAATTATAACACTTAAATCTTTAACAAACAACTTTTTGGCATTTCACACATTGCATGGCCATACCAAACTAAAATTGTCCATAATACCTTCTATCATGTGTTGAAAATACAATTATGCCCCCCTTAGGTTTTTTTACAAAAATAAAAAATAAAAAATCACGACTATAGAGACCCATGACCAATTTGACAATACGCAAGCGGCAGGACCAGGAAATATAATACTTTTTAAAGAAAAAAACAAAAAACACCTTTTAAAAAATTAGCAAATTATTATTAAAAATCCCATACTATATTCTGTTATATTATATTGAAAAGTAGCTTCTCCTTGCCTCGTATATAGCCAATGGAGTTGTGATTCACACAATGTCGGCGTGCATGAACAGTTCATACACGCCAAGTAATTTTTTTTTTTTAATAATATTTTAATATTAAAAAAAAAAATTGTGCGGCATGCATGAACTGTTCATGCATACGGGCGTTGTGTTTATTATTACCGGAGCCAATGATATGATTCTCTCCATTTAATAGCAGCCATGTAGGAAAGAAATTTCAGATTGTTTAAAATATTTATCTAATTTGACTCACACTTGCTAATTGAAGGTATGTTTTATTTTATTTTATTTTATTTTTTATTCAATGCGGGGAAGGGGGAAGGGCTTTCTGATTGGGAACAGGATCCTCTCCAGTTCATGATGGACTCCTTCTGATTGAAGGTTTGTTCTTTTTGGCATCTCCTCTCTTTTTTCACCCGACACTGCAGAAATTAGGGGTAACTTTATTGAAAATTCATGAATTTTCATTTGATTTGACAAATCTTTAAACTTCAAAATCTCTTAATTTAGCCTCCTAAACTTTCAATTGCAATCAATTTGGACACTTCCATCAGATTTTAAACGTCACATGACGTTTATACCCCTAACTTTTTTATAAAATTTCAACTTTACTCTTAATTTCAAAACTTTTTTTTATTAAAAGAATAAAATAGAATCAGGGATATTTTGGTCTTTTTTTGTATTTCTAAACCCTAAATTTGATGGAGGGATTCAAATTGAGAGCAATTGAAAGTTCAGGAAATTAAATTGAGAGATTTTAAAGTTTGAAGAGTCTTTGTCAAATCGGGTAGAAGTCCAAGGATATTCAATGAAATTACCCCCATAAATTAATAAGTTTGGCTTCGTTTATTAAATTTTTGGAAAAATTACACTTTACCCTCCAAAGTTGGCAACGTTTTTCAATTCGAACAACAAAATTTTAATTTTTGCAATCTATCCTACCAAAGTTTCAATTTTTTTCAATTCAGCCATTTCATCAGTTAAAGTGGCTTTGACTGACGGAACAGTGATCACGTGCTCGCACGTGATCACTGTTGGACTTTTTTTCTCCAAAATGCCCCCATCCCTGTTCTCTCTCTCCGTTCGATCATTTCGGGATTTTCATTACCGGGTCTGGAGATTTGTGCAGATTTGATCTCAAAGATTCATGAGTTCTCCGCTGCAGACATACCTAGACCCTCCCAATTCCATTAATATAGAGTAGATGACCAAACCCATTACAGTGAATCAACCCATGCAATAGATTGGTCTATGCTGTTGGTAGGGGAAGATCTGCAGTTCGTGGATCTTCCCTTACTCAGAGCAAAAGCAGAGATAGAGAGAACCTCACAGCAGTGAAACACAAAGAACCTGAAAATCCATATGGACACGCCACCCCGCCCTGTACAACCATAACACCAACAATCTATGCTTCTTCTTCTTCTTTAACTAAAAGCAAAGGAAATCTAGCAAATTTACCAAGAGTCGCAGCATATGCTGGGGTACAGGGCCGGCTCAATGGTTTTTTTTGGGGCTTTAGGCGAAATTTTGATGTTGAACCTTATTTTTTTTAATATTTAAATATTAATTAAATAATATTTATTTTAATAATATTATTATAATATTATTATTATTTTCATTCTCATTGTTGTTTCATGACTTTTAAGTTTAACTTTTATCTAGTTGCCCAAAAAAATTGATGTGACATTTGTTTTTTTGGATTAATTGGTCTTATTTCTGATAGAGAACACATTAGCAAAGCCCAGCAATGCTTGGCCACAGGCATTAAATTTTATGGAAAAAATTTTTTGGGCCTTATTTAAAAAAAAAAATTAGAAGGCTTAAAGTTAAATTAATTAAAATATTTTTTAGGCCTTATTAAAAATTTTTTGGGCCTTATTAAAAAAAATTTTGTACCTAACTAACTCAAGGCCCTAGGCGACCGCCCCCTAGCCACTGAGCCGGCCCTGCTGGGGTAGAGGGGGTAAGTTGTCCCATGGAACCTAGCATTCAGACCTCAGACTACCATCAGTTGTAAATTCTTTCTATTATCAAACTTTATTGAAGGGCACCCCCTCATACAAGGTGATCGTGAAGCTCAAGAGCAACGTCTGGGTTTTGCGTCAGAGATTGCCCATTTAGGTGAAGGTAGTTTTTAGTAATTGAATTGATGAGGGTGGGGGCATTTTGCAGAAGAAAAAAAGTCATTCCGTCAGTCAAAGCGGCTTTGACTCACGGAATGGCTAAATTGAAAAAAAAATTAAAACTTTGAAGGGGTGAATTGCAAAAATTGAAACTTTTTTATTCGAATTAAAAGCCTCTGTTTTGGGGAGAGTGGAAGTGTAATTTCTCAACAAAAAAAAAAAAAATTGGTAAAATCTAACTATGCATTTAAGCCATCGGCCGATGACAGTTCCTCCCAAAACTATCGCTGATTCATACGATAGCTTGATAATGATGTCATCTCCCCCATCCCCATGCACGTCTTGTCGAAATGGCCGAGAATCGCTCCATATAATTTTCAGTAGAACCAAAATATAGCAAAATTGAAAAAAAATAATAAGATTTTTGTTTTTATTTTAGTAAAGTTAATTTCGTCATTTTGTTAAAATTTGAGGTACATTGTCATTGTTTTGGTAGTTTTTGGGGTAAATTGTCGCAATTGATAGTTTGAGGAATAAATTGTCATTGGGATGGTAGTTTGAACGAGTTAAGTGGACTTCACCTCTTTTTCTTTCTTTTTTTAATCTTTTTAAATAAAAAACATTGATAACAACTCAAACACAAAATATTTATAAAACACACGAAAACAATTTTTATATTTATATCACATCAAAATATATTTTCAAATCAAAAACAAAAAATATTTGTTGGCATTAACAAACAAAATCTTTGTAATCTTTCAATTCTTACAATTTAGGGGAAACTTTACTTTAGCCATCTGAACTTCTAGCCGATTTTACAAACCCCTTAAACTTTCAAATCTCTCACTTTGGACCCCTAAACTTTCAATTTTTATCACTTTGGACCCATCTGTTAGTTTTCAACGTTAAACTCAAACGGTTTGGCTTTTTATATCCATTATACCCTCACTCGAAAACTACAACACTCACCCAACCCAAAACGACGTCGTTTTGAGCATTAAAATTATTTATTAAAAGAAGAAGAAGAAGAAAATTAGGGTGGCTGGAGGCCTTCATGGCCGATAAGGGGTGATCCCGAGGCCATGCATGGCTAAAGGGGTGGTCAACCACTAGCAAAAAAAAAAACCATTCACAGAATGGTTTTGGCCTGGGGGTGGTTTAGGCCAACCCTTACGGCCGGTATGGGGGTGGTTTCGGCCACCCCCAGGCCCTAGCTTGAGGGTGGTTTGGCCACTCCCAAAACCCATTCCGTGAAATGAGTTTTTTTTTTTTTTTTTTTTTATGAGGTTTTGGGGGGTGGCCGGATAATCTGTAGATTGTTTGTTTTTAGACATTTTATATTAACATTTAGATTAAACCCTTTAAGACTTTTTTTTGACTTTTTTTTATTAAGTTCGAAGAATTTAAAAGTATTTTTAATCCTTAAAAAAATCTATTTGAATGAAAAAAAAAAAAAATTCATTTAGTAGAAAAAACATTAAAAGAGCTTATGCTCTTAGTCCCTCGTCTACGGAAACAAAAACAAAAAAACTACCGTAAAAACTCTCTCTCGTCACTCTTTAGAGAAAACTCCCACAGCCACGCCAGCCAAAAGCCGCCCGCCGACCTCCTCCGAATGCCGCCCAGGGCGAACGCCACCGCTCGTGTCTCCATCGTCGTCGCCGGTGGCTGGAATTCTCTAGAAAATGCTTAGAAACCCCAACTCTTTTACGACGATTTTGGGTTGTTGAATTGAATTGAACCCTTCTTGGTGGGTAACCTGACCCTATCTTGTGAATTTCGATGTTGATTTTAGTTAATTTCATCTGGGTTATATTGAATTTAAACTCTTCGGACGATATATGGTTTGTGGGTTTGTTTGGTTGAACCGTTTGATTAGCGGCGTGAGGTGGCGTTGGTCCGGCCAGGCGGTTTTGGTGGTGCTTTTCAGAGGTGGTGATGGGTTTTTCTCAGATATCCGGTAGGGTTCGCCTCGGCCTGAGCGGTGGCGGCGTGGTCCGACTCTGGGCGGTGAAGTTTGTCTTAGGTGGCGGTGGTTTCATTGGAAATCTGAAGGTGCGGTGGTGGGGCTCGGCCTGGGCGATGAAGCTTCTCTCAGGTGGCGGTTGTTTTCCTGTGTTTGTTCCGGGATGTTCAGCGTGAGGTTGGTATAATCTGGTGTATTCAATACTTTTTGTTTAATTTGTTCCGAGCTAATTTGTCACTCACTTAATGGTGCACACAAAAAGAGTGAGTTTCTACTTTCTACCACAACCTCACAGAATACTCGCTCAAATTTTTTAACCCATCCTAAAGATGGGTAAGAAATCAGAATGACCCGACCCAACTAAGACCCAAAATAAAAACGGCCGATGACCAACGTGTCGTATATATATATAGAGTTAGTTTAAGATTGAGGCGCCAACTTGCTCAACTCAAACAGCCACAGAAAATCAGAATCAATCTCTCTCCCTCCTCAAAGATTCGTCATCTCTGCTTGCAACTCGCAAAAATGCCGATTGACATCCGCCGCTCACCGTAAGCCGCTACATCTCTATGGCCTTCTTCTCTTTTCTCTCCAAATTTTGTTCTTTAATTTCTTTCTTTCTTTAATTTTCGTTTTATTAATGATCTTATGTTATTGATTTGACGTATATGTACTCTTTGTTTGATTGCTTGCACTAGGAGCCTGTTAAGGGAAAGATCTAAATTTATGAAGTTAGTGAGGGACTGCAACAACGGAGAAGTATATGATCGTTTTAAGCAAATACTTAACGATCACGAAGAACAAAGGTTCTTTCTTTCTTCTACGTTTTTCTTTTGCAAACTTCTATATATATATATATATATATTCCTCAATTTATGTTAAAATAAAACAATAATCTGTATTTAACACATGCATCGATCGTTTATGAGGGATTGACAAGAATTTGTTGTAATTTTGTAGTATAAAACTTCTACAACATGATTGGATACTTTTATACTTTTACCTGCCAGAATCTCCTTGCCACAAAATCTCTATGCACATCACTTACTTTCATACTCTTTAATTCAATTTTGAGCAACATTACGTTGTTAAATCATTATTATTTATTTCAAAAGTTTAAGCTGTTTCAAAAGCTTTAGCCGATAGAAAATGATAAATTTAATCATTTAATCAATACTTTAACAGGAATAACTGTGTTGTAACTTGTTCAAGGATTGACGAGTTATTCAATGATCACATTCAACTTGCTCAAGGTTTCCATGGTTTCAAAAAGCTATTCAACTTAGCCGTCTTTCATGCCAAACTCGGGGTACGAAATAGAAGCAGTAAATTAATTAAATGCATGCATCCATATTCACTTCTGATGAATTCAATTCATATATATATATATATACACAATTATAGGATCGTCTTGCCATCAACGATTACCAGCGTTATTTAGAGTATTTTAAAATTCTCCAACGTTTTCGTAGTGGGCAGAAGAGCATGAAGAAAATGGTAGAAGAGGTACCTTATTATGCTTTCATTCTTTATCTTCTTCCATCTTCCTTAATTTTCTCTCATAATATTTGATTGATTAATTTGTTATTGCAGTTAGCCGTACTTTTTGCTTGTCATATGGATTTATTCTTGGAGTTCTGTGAATTCTTACCGCGTGATCACTTTGGATTGTGGTGAGTGAGAAAAGGCCATCATCATGGAAAAGTTCAAAAACTCAAACATGTTCCAATGATTTACTTTTGTTTCTGTTTCTTCTTGCATTGTTATTTTTGTGGTTTGGTAGGACTTAATTCTTGTAAGAGAGATTCACAATTAATTCATCAATTGACAATGATAATTCTTTTCTAAGTGAAATACAAAATGTATGATCAAGGAATGGTAGCTATAATTGTAGGCACTTGTTATCACTTTAATCATCACATATTGTATTACTTAGTTATGGGAACCGACATGTTTGTTTATTGGGATCATCAATTGCAGTCTATGGTTGTTAGTAATTCTAACATTTTTTATGCTCAAATTATTAGTAATTCGAGAAGCAATAAATGTGAGAAATATATTATAAAGCAGATTTCGAGCATATGGGCTTCATAGGAACTCTCTCACATTGTCTTCAAGAGGTAGCTCAATCGGTTGAGACCACGCCCAATGAAACGGAAATCACTAGATCGAATCCCCCTTCCTCCTCTTGTGAATTGTTGGAAATTCGAATCCATTTGTTGTAAGGGTATCGGTTGTTAATATTTTTGTTTTTAAAAAAATAAAAATATAAAAGAACAAAATAAAAAATGTTATCAACAAGATCTAATTTGTCTTTACTAAGTGGGTACCCAATAACTCCAAAAAAATAAAAATTAAAAAAAAGGTGGGCACCCAAGTTATTATTTCCTAGATGCACCATGCCATATGTTTACGGTGTAGCCGTTCAAGTGCTTGAAAAAACAGTTTGCGCATTGATGTCCATTGGACACCTGCCCCCAATGTGTTTTTAACCCTTTGGGCTCTTTGTCATTCATGTTATTCTATAATTTTTGGAAAAAAAATCGTTTCAAAAACTTTAAAAAGTAAAAATCGACTTTCTTGAATTATCTTGCACTTTCAGTTTGCCCATTTCGTTAACATTTTATGTTAACTTAGAAGAAAAATGTACCATGTAATTGTTAAGGGAAAACACTAGTTACATCTGTGCTATCATTCCAAAAAAATTAATCAAATTATAACACTTATATCTTTAATGAACAACTTTTTGGCATGTCACACATCACGTGGCCCATACCTAACTAAAATTGTCCATTATACCTTCTATCTTATGTGTGAAAATATAATTATGCCAAATCCATGACTATAGAGATCCATGATTCATGAATGATAGGCACTCGGGCTCCGGCGAAGCCTCTAGCAAAGCCTCTTGCAAGTTTGGTTTCTCTTGTGCAGCTGTGCTTCTTGGTTTCAAACATCAAAATTTTCCATCTCTTGTGCTAACGGCGTGAGTTAAAGAATATATATAATATTTTTATTATTTATTAAATAAGGAAAAGAGCAAAACGACATCGTTTTACTTGGACTATTATGCAAAACTATACCATTTTGCATAACCGCTTCTATGCGGTAGTTTTCACTACCGCATAGAAGCCAGATCCAACAAACAAAATCTTTGTAATATTTCAATTCTTATAATTTATAAATTCTTAATGAATTTGGTACAAACACCTTGAATTGGATAGGACACAATGTCTACTTTTTTTTTGAAATTAATGATTTTATTCTTCAAAATAGAAAGTAGCGAAGAGCATAAAGCTCTAAATAGCAAGAGCAGATTGCTCTAATAATTCAATATCATAAATACATATGGGTATCTCCTCTATCCATATTTGCTCATTAAGACATGAGAGAGCAAATTTCGCTAAATGATGAGCCGCTGAGTTTACTTCCCACTTAACATGAGAGATCATCCAGCTCTGATGCGTACCTAGAACTGCTCGAGCATCATCCACAATTTGTCCATATGGCTTGAAATTTATTCCAGACTCACGAAAAGTTTGGACTACTTGAAGAGCATTTCCCTCAAGAATGATATCTGGCAATTCCAAGTCCCTGCTAAACTCCACTACAACCAAGGATACCAGTGCTTCCGTAGTGTTTACTTTTAAAACAAAAGGAGAAACAATGAAAATATTAATTCAGACCAACTTTGATTAGGACTTTAACATTGAGAATTTTGTTATGGAAACAATTGATAAATATTACATACAAGTAAAAGTAAATAACATTGCTACGCATAAATTTATTATCATTTATATGATTTAATCATTTATTAATTAAAATAAAAAGAAAAAAAATCATAAAATTTGAGCAAGTCTCTTTTGCCAATTTAACTTTTCTGAAGTTTAGAAAAATTATTTTTTAAAACGTAGGGTCGCATTTAAAAAAGTGTTGTTTTTTTTTATCATATTAAATATTATCAATTCCTTTTCTTTTTCTTTTTTTTTTTTTAAAAAAAAAAAGTATTTCTACTTTTTATTTTGATATTATATATTAGTTATCAATTGATATGGATAATCTTTTTATGGTACTGATTACTAGTTATAAAAGTATATTAAATATTAAAGTAATACGGGCACCTTTTGGTTCTACTAATCACTAACAAACTTTTTTATTTTCTTTAATTTTTCATGTGTTTTAAATATTTTTAAATGCGTATTTTGACATCTAAGACTAAAAGTGAACAAACGTTCATCAACCTATTAGTTCTATTAGCAAACCCATGCAATTTTGAATAAGTGTATGTTTAGTTTAGCAGTTTCAAAACGTATGGTTTAAAAGATTAGTAATTTAAAACCTAATATCAAAAAAATAAAAATTATTTAAAACCATATATAATATTTGTTTTGATTTTGAGGACCATCCGATAACCACGAGCGATTGATCGGATGGATGCGATGAAAAGGTGATAAAATTCACACGACGAAACTGTCCAATGCATTACACCGAATACCATTTTTAGATAATAATACCATTTGTTGCCCTAATTAGTTGGTGCCAACAGCCTAATTAATTGCCACATCCCATGGTTGGAAATCCAGGTAACTTTCAAGTTTGTAATTCGGAGAAAATGGCAGTGCTTTACCGTGGCACTCAAGAAAGAAAAACAAAAAATGGTGGACAGAAATTTAGACGTCGTCGTTTTACTCTGCTCCAAACTCTATCTGTGCCCTAAGTTACTTTACAAATATAACCTTCACACGAAATTTTGTTCCCAAAAATTGTTTATACGAAATGCGGGTTATCCCACCTCCACAACCGCGGAAATTAACAAAAAACCAGGGGTATTTCCGTAAGATGGGTACTATATATACGAAGTCGGCCTTCAGATATCAGATTGTGAAAAGGCCGAGCGAACGAAGCAGAGTAGTTTCCGTTATCCATTCAATCTCTTTCTCTCTCTAAAATCCTTCTCTCTTCCTCTCTCTTTTCGCGAATTAGGGTTTTTCCGAATCTCTCTGCTCTTCGAATCCGAATCCGACCGTCTCAGCCATGAGTTCCGACTCGATCACTGCCGCTTCGGTTCCCTCGGCCGCCAACGCCAGGGATTTGGGCAAGAAGAAGAGGGTGAGAATTCAATTCCTATCGCTTTGTACAGAAAATCCATTTTTAATGTGTATTTTGTGTTAATTTTTCTTAATTTTCTGTTGAATTGGGGGATTTTCAGGCCAACAGGTCCGCCAAATTGAAGCAGTGCAAGCTTGATGCTCGTCGCGAGCAATGGCTTTCTCAAGGTACGCCTGCGATCTCTTATTCTGTAACCTATGTATTTATTTATCCCATTTCATATGTATTTGTGTAAAAAAGTATTTCTTTGATTTTGTTTATTTCTTTGTTTATTTATTTAATTTTGGTTTGTTTAATTGATTATCGGATTTGCGATTAATAATTGGGTTAGGCACGGCAAAGAACAGGGGATTCAAGGAGGAACAGAACGGCGGCGTTCAGTGCGGCAAAGGGGGCAACCGGGCGTTGGAGAATTTGGAAATGAGTTCCAGGGGCGAAGATATGGATCGATCGATTCATCAAGACAGCGATTTGGACTCGCCGTCGAACAGTCCCACCAGTGCTACCAGTAGCGTCCTCGGCGGTGCTGATTCGAGTACAAACTTCACCGGAAGTGGCAGCAGTGGAAGCAGTAGCAGTAGTAGTAGTGGTGGGTGCTGTTCGGGGTGTATAACGGAAGATGAGGAAGGTGGAGGAGAAGATGATGGTGACGGCTTGGATGATTGGGAGACCATGGCTGATGCTTTAGCGGCGGACGAGGACAAGCCCCAAGGCCAAAATCCGAGTTCCGAATCCGAATCCGTTGCCCAAGTTGTTTCTCCGCGGCAAGTGACCGATGGGACGGGCCTAAGAGATGGAGATTCGAAGCTGGAGTGTCCGAAAATGGTTTCAGGGGCTTGCGGGAATAGCCGGGCGTGGAGGCCGGACGATGCATTTCGACCTAGGAGTTTACCCAATTTATCTAAGCAGCAAAGCTTGCCTAATCCGGACCGGCATTATGGCGGAGGAGGGGTTGCGTGGGCTTCTAAGAGTGTGGTGTCTGCGCCGACCTCGTGTCCTATATGCTGTGAGGATTTGGATGGCACAGACTCAAGCTTTTTGCCTTGCTTGTGCGGATTCCGGCTCTGCCTTTTCTGCCACAAGAGGATTCTTGAGGAGGATGCGCGTTGTCCCGGCTGCAGGAAACCGTATGAGACTGACCCTATCGAGGCGGAGGCAAGTGTAAATGGGGGCAGCCTGACATTCCGGTTGGCTCGTTGTTGTAGCATGATCACGAGGTCTTAGGTGGAGTCTCTGTTTTCGTCCATTAAGTATATTGGGTCTCTCTCATTTTGCGTGTCTCGTGTGTTCTGTTTAGTCTTAGGCTCTGTTTCTCTCTTTTTTAATAGAGGTAGATGTTGGCATAGGGTTTTGAGCACCCGGGAATTAAGCTATTATCTTATGAGTTTGGTTCTTATATGAATGGTGCATTCGTTGATGTAGAGGACACATCTTGGTATGTGAATAGATAAGGTGGTATAGAAATTCAATACATAAAAGATGATTACAATATGATTTTTCTTTTTTCCTGCGAATGCTGTTCTATTTTTCACTGTTTATGTGGACTTTCTATCTTTATGTTATATTCTAATGGCCTTTTTGTTTAAGCAGTTCTTTTCGTAGGAGATGCCTCTGCATTTTAGCTTGTTACATTTTTTCAGGCAATTACCTTTATTGCTTTCTGAGGCTATGGCTGATTGAAGCAATACTTTGAAGAATGGATTTTGGTTTGAACTCAATAGGTTATTGATATGGCTGCAATTGTAAACATATTGAGGTCAGCACTTCAGACTTTAATTATTGGGGGATCATGTTTTGTATGGAGACCATACAATGTTTAAACCTAGTTTCTTTTGACTTGCATCACGGTTTGAGGTTTTGAATTGAATGTCATGTCTAATTTGAATGAAAATGAGCTTTTTATATTTTTAAACTACTGGCTTGTAGTTTTGTTTGCATTTTTATATCTCCCAGCTTATATTTTGGTATTCATTGCCTCATTAGTCTACAGTGGACGGTGGAGGTTTCTGGGAGGTCTTTTAAATTTATTTATTTACTTTGTGTATTGAGAAGTGAAGATTTTCTTATCTAAATACATGCCTATGATTAAAAAGTGATAATTTTAAATATCCAGTAGTGCCCATTCATTTATAATTATTGAGTATTGTTTCAGTTTTCATAATCATTTGAGATGTTCTTTATTTGTACCATTTAGGTGAGGGAAGTGTCATTGACAGGTAAAACCAATTTCCTTGATATTGCCAAGTTCCATTGTGACATATTAGGTTATTAAAACTGTAATTATTTTGCAAATTACATTTTGAATTTTTTAAACTAATAGCTCATCCCATGGCTTGCTTTCTCGTACTCTACCCACCTTCCAGATTTCTCCTTTTACATGCTCCTACTGAATCTCCCCTTTTATTTGGTTCCAAATGTCCTTAAAGACTGATTCTCACTCTCTTTCTTTATCTGTCTCTCTTGGTTTATTCTCTCTAGGCTTTGTGTTGTGACTTCTCCTCTGGCACTCACGGCCACTCACCATTTATACCATTTGCCATTTGTGTCATTCATCATTTGCTACACCGTACAGTCATGCCTGTAGTGTAGTGTTGTCATTATTTAAGCAGGAGCCCAGGAGAGGATCTTTTTCCATCGTTATCTCCTAAATTTTAGGTATGAGTGGTTTTTTCTTTCATGACTAATTCCTATTTGATTATTATTATTTGAGGCTTTACATATCCCATTTTACTTGGTAGTGCTGGTTACTCGGTGAATTTTTAGACTTAGTTTGGAGGTTTTGTTGAATCATCGCTGTTGTAGTATGAATATGAGGTTTTAATCAATTCATAGGGTCTTCGCAAAAGAACTCCTATCAATAATAAAGAAATCAGAATTAAAAATAAAAAATCAAAGAACAAGAAAAAGAGGACGAGGAAGATGGAGTTTTGGCTTTATGGGGAAGATGATGAGGAAGAGAACAAACAGGGAAAAGAATGGTATTCATTCAATTGGAGAGTTCTATATGCTTTACATTGTGCTTTCCTCTCGTGTATATATTGATCATGGTTTGTAGTGATCTATGTGCAAGGCTACTCTCTGCAAGCACTTAGGGATTAAGGGTAGTGTAAGTCTCCACTTTTAGATGGGAACAGCCTTGTGGTTATAACATCCTGTCTATCTGAAAAGAAAAGTATTTATTTATTTATTTTACTGATGACATTTTAGCAGTGTTCCATGGTGAATTATCTCCTTGATGTCCATGGTGTGTGGCGGGTACATGGAGCATGAAGGCGGGTAAAGTAGTTCTTGCAACCTTTTTTAAAATTTTTTTATTTGGGGGTACTGTTTCACTCGTGCTTGTATTTGGTTTGCTCTGCTATCAGGAATTAGGATAATTACTCTGCTTGCTGCAAGGGGCAGTAGAGTTGTATTTGTTGTAAGTACTGTTGTTCTTTATGTTCATTTTATGGATTTAGCTTACTGGTTTCTCCCCGCTCCCTCCTCTGAAAAGAGCAGTTTGATTCAATGCTTTCTTAAAAGCTGATTTTCTAAGTGTAGATGTAATGCGTCGGTGTTGTGTATCTCCTCAATTCCTATACTAAACTTAAGGTGGATTTTAGCAGCCTCTTTCAGGCTATATAAGCATGGAATGATGAGTCAGCCTGTTCTTGATACTTAAAGAGATTCACAAGGTTTATTGTGTTCAACATCTAGAATGGATGATCTTTTGATTTTTTGGATAATATATAGAAGGATGAGCATGCACAAAACTTAATAGATGAGCTTCTGTTGCTTTCAACTCTTTTAACTTCTTTTATTTCAAAAGAGTAATAGCTAGACTGCATTTAGCACACACAATAACGTATTTCATATTCAAACATATCCAAGAAGGCACCGACCTCCTAAATCACCCTTTCTTAATAGATTAAGTTATTGAATGCAGAATCCTTCTTATGCTGGTCAGGGAGTGTTTTCCACCACTTCACAAGGATGGATTCCTGACAGAGGAGGACATCCTTATCCTTGCCCAACTCTTCGCCATTAACCCATTTCTGTATATTTCTTTCTAGTTGCAAAACCCTTGGCTTGACTTGTTCAAACCCATCAGGGCTGCTTGTTTTAGTGCGGAGCTCCTCTACCTCTGCCCAGAAATGCGATTCTCCACTGGATTCAGCTGGCAGCTTCTGAGCATGCTCAAGCCATCTTTGTGTGTATATGTATCGCTTTGGCCTGGGCTTCCTTGGCTTCCCAGGAGTACCCAAATAGGGTCCCGACTCTTCGTCCTTCGAGTGTCTATAGTAGTTGGCAACATCTAGGGGCTCAACAAGGCGACGAAACCTCTTTCCGAGCTCTACCCAATCTTTCTGGCCCTCAAAATCATCTGGGAGTTGATACCTTTTTAACATTTCGATGATTTCATCCCATATACTTGCTAGCTCAAGCCTATTCACATTTGCTTTGAAGTCATGGGGGCTGTTGTGAAGTCTGAAGGCATCATAACAGCTCATTAGGCGAGTCTTACAGATCACTCGGTAGGATTCTAGTTCAGTTATTTCCTTCTGGATCTTCTTGGTATCTATGCTATCCATGTTTCTCTGCTTTCGCTTCTCAAACTCGACAGCAGCAAGAAGACACAATCTAGCTCTCGTGCTCTACAATTTTCCACACACGATAAGATAAATAAGCACAAATGGTCAAGAGAAGAGAAGGGCTCTATAAATTTGAAACACTTTCAAGCATCGGCGTACTTTGTTCTTTTCACTTTCTAACAACACAGTTCTAATTAAAGAGCCTCAAAAACATTTTGGAATTTGTTCGAACGCAAATAAAAGATTTTGGCAATAACAAGCGACAGAAACAGAACTCACCAACCCAAGGTCATTTAAGGCCGAGTTAATTGTTGCGCTGTCACTGCCTGTGGCCTCTGCAGAATATGAGAGGGTTTCTAGTTTCTTCAAGTCAACCACATCTTGCATTTTTTTCAACTCATTTTCATACCCAAAATGTTGATCAAGACTTGTGCGGGCTATCTCGTGAAGCTCCGCTTCACTGTTCAATTGAGAGGAGTAAAACAATAGCTGCAAAACAGCATCTGAGTTCCTCAAGACCACCGGTTTTCCATTCCCAGTGCAGAAGAAGTATGTCCCAAAGGGCTTGTAAGGGCTTAATGCAGTGAAGTTGGTTACAGTTTCCAATAGCAGATTCGGGTTCGCCATGAGATTGCAGGCAGCATGGCTTGCCACGGACGCCGCGTTCGTCATGACGGTCCTATAAAAATCCGGAGCCTCCTCGGGTTTGTTAACGGATTTTGTAGCAAAGAATCGGAGAATTGACTCAAATTCTTTTTCGATTGATGGGATAGGAGCAAGCAAGAGTCGTGGGACAATATCATATCTCATGACAAAATGTATGAAGTAAGGAGCCCATTTCTCTCGCCTTAGAGCATGTGAAAATATGCGGTTACCAGTTAGAGGACTTCCAAAAGTCACACACAGAGGTGGGCTTGTTTTATCAAATTTGCAATTGTCCAAGAACCAAAGTGTTGCAAGGATGGCCATTGAACCACCCAAGGAGTGTCCTGTAAACACTATTTGCTTCTTGTCTGTCTCAGCTTTTTGCACCTGAATTATATATATATATATATATAATTCCCCAAAATCAATAGCTATAAATCTATTTTATTTACATAAATTTGTTATTGTTCAACTTATTATGAAATACTATACCAAAAAGAATGACACATTAGAAAAGAGTTTTTTAATATATTCCAGTATAAACCCTCTTTGTTGTAGTTAATTTCTCCATTACCTTTGATTTAACTCTTCATTTGTAACTTGCAAGAACCTTAATTTTGTATAAAGATTCTTTATCACTCCGAGATGAATAAATAAAATGCGAGATAAATAAGTCTTACAAGAAAATTAAGTAGGTGATTTCTATGTATATAACATATGTTACTATTCATTTGAACACAGTACTAAGAGCAGTAAAAAAGTTCATAGTATTATCATTATGGGTTTCTTATATTACTATCAATAATTAATCATTATTATTATTATTTTAACTGCAAAACCAGTAAAATCCGAGCTCTTAGCCAATTCTTCTTTAAAAAAATGTTAAGCTTGTAAATAAATTTTACTAAAAAACTTTTTACAACGTTACAGTTTTTTTTTTTTTTTTTTTTACATGGCATGAGTTGATTGGCTAATGGATGAAAACAGCATGCCACGTAGGATTGAACAAAAAAGCAAGTTGTTTCTCACAGTACCTTCTCTTTGAAATCTGAAGCCCCCAAGATCTTCTCTTCAAATCTCCGCAGAAAGGCGTCGTTAACGGTGGCAACTTCATCGTTGCCTATGCTTCTCAGAGAAGGAAACTTCGGTGGGTTGTCCGGTCGATTGATCTTAGTCTCTCCAAAAGGTTTTTGAGCAAACCAATCGGATACCAACCAAGATCCAGGAAAGATGAAGAAGTAGGTGTCCGGTGAACCACGAGATTTTTCAAGAATATACGGCTTCGCCGGTGGCTTGTGATCCTTCATGGCAAAAGAACAAGCTTTATTGATTACCTGATCGTCCCTCATTCCTATGATGTCTGCAACCCTTGTTCCACCGGCCATCGTTTTTGAGCTTTTTTCTTTTGCAATTTGCAAGCTTAGAAACTTTTTTTGCTACTTCTTATTTAAGCTGATGGAGCTTTGAAGAAAGGAATCAGTTTTTATTTGACGAAAATACCCAGTAACCATCTGGGTGGATGGTGACCTTTTTTATCATTAAACCATCGTAGGCCCCTAGACAAAGACTTTGCTTTTTGGTCTTTTTGGTCTTTTTGCCTTCTATTTTGGGCTGGGTATGGTGTTGTTGGTATGCATCCTTCGCTTCACTTGCCTTGAAAGTGCTTGGTGCGATCGATGTGAAACAAAAAATTGTTGACTTTTTGAGTTTTTAATTCTTTTATTATATGGTATTTGTTTATTATTAAAATCATTCAATAAACATTATTAACATAAAGAATAATTTAATTATTAAGACTATGATGAGATCGATGCAAGCGAGTGAGAGCATAGATTCCTAAATGATTAACTTGTTAATTTATAACTGAATTTTAAATATAGATGAAATTAATTACTTAAAATATAAACATATTTTATTCTTTCCATATAAATGTTTCTAATGCCTTAAGCCCTGCCTAACCGTCCAAATTTCTAATGATAAGGCTTAAGTCAAGGTCTCCCACGAAGTTTCCTTCTTGTGTGGCTGCAGGTTCTGCAATAACCTGAAATTGTTAGGTAGGTGCACATGAGAGGAAAGAGTAATATGTAAGGATGCTTTTTATATTCATTTTATCAGGTTAATGTAATGTGTTTTCTGTCATTTTTCATATTAACCACTTGAAGTATGTCACTTCAATCAATATGAAATGGGTATGAAGAGTCAATTTTTAATGAAGTTCTTAAGCCACTTAAAGCTCTTAATCATAATTTGTCCAAACCTCATGCATAATTTCTAATGATTTTCTATTAACAATTTCTCAAAATGCTTCATACATACAATTATCTTTCTAAAGCTTATTACCAACATAAGCTCGGCTCTCAATATATACGAAGTTTCGTTCATGATTTACATACTAAATCTAGATTTAAGTGATTGTTTCTACTTGTAAAGCATTTTATCTTACAAATAAAAAAATTTTAATGGGAACAGTCAAATTATAACACATGCATGTCACCTATACTATATATATATATATAGAGAGAGAGAGAGAGAGAGTAGAGATTTACGGCTGCCAAGCGTCGGCCATTTTTTATTATTTATTTATTTATTTTTAATTGAAGAGGAAATAGGTTACAAGGGAATTATGGATGACCGAATCCATTTAAAGTGGTACCTTCCACCCTTAGGTTTTAGTTTTGAATCAAAGAACAAATTTTGAGGCATTAAAACCCAAATATTGGCTCATGAAAATTTAGCTAACAAAAAGCATAACAACAAAATTTTCATTTCCATTTTTTATTTTTTAGAGGCAGCCACACACGTTGGACGACGCTTGGCTACCTCAATTTGGCAGCCGCATAGACGGACTCATATATATATATATATATAATCATAATAATTCATATACAAAACCAAGTAGGCTTCAACCGGGTAAACCTCCATTTCCTTATCAATTCTTGATAAGTCCAGAAATACAAGACTCCAATTTATGGTGTTGAGGGAGTGTTTTCCACCACTTGACAAGAGTGGATTCCTCCAAGAGCACATCCTTTTCAACCTCTCCGCCATTAACCCATTTCTGTATATTTCTTTCCAGTTTCAAAACCCTTTCCTTCACTTCTTCAAACCCTTCTCCGTTGCCAGTTTTAGCTTGGAGCTCCTCCACCTCTGCCCAGAAATGGGATTCTCCACTGGATTCGGCCGGCATCTTCTCAGCATGCTCGCGCCATCTTTGCGTGTATCTGAATCGTTTTGGCCTTCCCTTCGTCGCATAAGGCCCCGTGTCTTCGTTCTTCAAGTGTCTATAATAGTTGGCAATATCCAGCGGCTCAACAAGCCGGCGATATCTTGTTCCGAGCTCCACCCAAGCTCTCTGGCCTTCAAAATCGTCCGGGAGCTCGTACCTTTTTAGCATGTCGATGATCTCATCCCATATACCTGTGTTAGAATATAAATTAAATAATTAACTTCATTGAATTCTCATAAATTTTTTTTAAGTTTTTAGGATAATCGGTGATTTAACGACCTGTTAGTGTAAGCCTCTTCAAATTGGCATCGAAATCCTGACGGTTTTTCTGAAGCTTGAAGGCATCATAACAGCCTACTTTTCGTAGCTTACAGTAGGCTCGATAGGAAGTCTCCAGTTCATTCATTGCGTTGTGGATATCTTTCTCCTTGGCATCGATGTTTCTTTTGTTCCCCTGCTTTCTCTTCTCTAACACTCCCGCAGCACGAAGACACAATCTAGCCCTCGTGCTCTGCAATTTTCCACACACACAAATAAGCACAAATGATCATGAGAATTGAGAAAGGGCTCTAAAATTAACGTTATATTCTCTTCATTGGCATATAAAATTAAATGATTAAATTTATCCCATTAGCCACACATAGGAAAATTTAAAATACTTTCTAGAATGTTACAAATCAAAGCAAAAGTCGAGTTCAAACTATATCTTCGTCATTTACCTCTTACTTTTATTAAATATCTTATGTATTGGACAACACTCATTGTTGGGAAGAAAATATCTCACCGTGGCCCCCACCTACTTGCACTTATTTACAATATGCCCTTACCCACTGACCATATGACATGTGTCCACCTTTTTTGCACTTAGGAATAAAATGAGAAAAATGGGTCCTTCTTCTTCCTTCCATAAGTGGAGGGGTATTTTTGTCTTTTTTATTTTTTGATGGGATAACAATACATTTCCACTATAACTAACTGAATATTCTCATGTTCAAATAAACTAGAAAGGATCCTAATTCCTTGTATATCTCACTCTCAACACACACTGATTCATGGATATTATAGGCAAATTACCATTATATTTTTATCCACATATGAGATGCTAACTTAAGTATCTAAGAATCTTCGGCCCCAACCGAAGACCCTCTAACCTTGTCCTTATTTTGCAGGAACACCATTGTTATTAAGGAATTCCTTTCATAGCTCAACCATGAAAAAAAAATCGTTGGGCTAGCAAATTCTTGGACCGAAAAACGCTGCAACACCCATTAAGGGAGCAGTGATTTAACACTCTCTTAAAAGTCTTTTGCAATTCAAAGTTTGAAAGAGCCTAAAAAAATTTGAAATTTGTTTGAAAGCCAACAATAACAAGAGACAGAAACAGAGCTTATTTACCAAGCCAAGGTCGTTTAAGGCCGAGTTAATTGTTGCACTATCGCCGCCGGTGACTTCTGCAGACAACGGAAGCGTTTCCAGTTGCTTCAAGTCAACCACATCTTGCATTTCCAAACTTTCTTGCAATTCACTTTCATACCCAAAATGTTGATGAAGGCTTAAACAGGGTATCTCTGCAACCTCCCTTTCACTGCCCAACTGAGAGGAGTAGAACAAAAGCTGCAAAACCGCATCTGGGTTCCTCAAAACCACTAGTTTTCCATTCCCAGTGCAGAAGATGTACGTCCCAAAGGGCTTGTAAGGGCTTAATGCAATGAAGCTGGTTACAGTTTCCAAGAGCATATTCGTGCTCCCCATGAGATTGCAGGCAGCGTGGGTTGCCACCGACGCCGCGTTCCTCATCACAATCATATGAAAATCTGAAGCCTCCTCCGGTACGCCGCCGGCGGATTCGTTTGTTGATTTTGCAGCGAAAAATTGGAGGATTGACTCAAATTCTTGCTCGATTGATGGGATAGGAGCAAGCAAGAGGCGTGGGACAATGTCATATCTCATGACAAAATGTATGAAGTAAGAAGCCCAATTCTCTCGCCCAAGAGCATGGGAAAATATGCGGTTACCCGTTAGAGGGCATCCAAAAGTGAGACACAGAGGTGGGATTTTGCTGTCGGATTTGAAGAACTTTTCCAAGAACCAAAGTGTTGCCAGGATGGCGATGGAACCACCCAGGGAGTGCCCCGTAAACACTATTTGCTTCCTGTCTGTCACAGCACTTTGCACCTGATATTATTATTGAATGTGAGATAAATAAGTCTTACAAATATGTGAAGCGATTTAATTTATTTTTATACATTTTATTTTGAGGGCAAAGAAATAGATAGTGTTTGTTTGATAGAATTATTTGTAACACTACAACTATCCTACAATGTCAATCAATTCTTAGATTTTTTTTCTTGAAAAAACTTTACTCAATCCCATCGAAATTGTCATTACTTTTGCAATATCGTCTTAAAGTCCAATTTCTCTCAATGTAGTATATCCATATTTCAATTGTTTGCAATTTCACTCTCTGTTAACTTTTTCCTTTTAGGAAGAAAAAAAAAATTGCAAAGATTAAGGCGTTAGTCCGAATTTAATGATATTTGCAAAAATACCTATGTCTCAATCTTTACAAATAAATAAATAAATAAATATTTTTTCTAAAAAAATTGGGTATTTTGAAAATTTTGTTGGGATCTAACAGATGGGGCATTGAAAAAAATTAAAAGTTTGATACACTGAACTTTATGAAAGACATTGCAAAATGGGTGACAATTCATAAGGGTCAGTAAAATTTTCTCTTTTTTCTTTTAACAAAGACTGATTCAGGGTTAATCGGATTGTCATGTTAGCATTGTGTGTGTGTTACTTCTTATATGAATACATTAAGATGACAAATGAGAAATAATATTGTTATATTAGTATCAATAATTAAAATTATTATATATTTTTAGAGTAATACTAAGTACTTTTTTTTCATCTTACAATTGTCCAACAATATTGCTGCAACACTCTAAATCAATTATTGAATTTTTTTTTTTTTTTAATTTACTAAAGATTGATCCAAATATTTCTTGGGAGTGTCACATCAATCTTATTAAATAAAGAATTATAATATATTTTTAAACTGCAAAACCAACAAATTTCAAGCCTCTTGCCAATTCATGCATACTTTCAGCTATTAAAAAGGAGGAATGATAGGGACCCAACTTTTTTGCCCAACAAAAGTCCAACTTTT
>NC_081543.1:3386749-3400442 GCF_901000735.1 Corylus avellana
GGCTCGGTTGGTTTTGATGTAAGAAATGATCTCGGATTCTCAAATGTATTTCACTCTGTTTGGTTGCTAGGAAAGTGTGGGAAATGAAAAGAAAGGGAAATTTACACCTTTTCTTTTCTTGCACTGCTTCAGTAGCCCATCCAAATATTCCAGTTTTTTATTTTTTTTCCATGCTGAAGGAATTTTGATGGCTATGATGACAGGGTTTGAAAGTTAATCTCATAATGACGGATTACTCAATGCCAGGGATGACAGGATATGAACTGCTCAAGAAGATCAAGGTTTGTATTCTATTTTTCTCTTCTTCTTCTTGTAATTGCTCCAATTCTTTGATTAAAGGGACTTAATGGAAAGCTCACCACAGTTAAAACTAGAGAGCTTAGGTCCCCTGCATTTGAAAGCTTCAGATAAAAAAAAAAAAGGTCTCATTCGTTCATCCCTGAATTTTCTCAGAAAACAGACCATAACTTAAAAAAGGCAATGAAAGGAAAAATAATGATAATTACGTTTATTATTATCTATTGGTGTTGAGGGTGTTTTGGCTATGGTTTCTTTTTAGCAGGAATCATCGGTTCTGAAAGAGATACCAGTGGTGATCATGTCATCCGAGAACATCTTGACTCGTATTGATAGGTAATTTCTTATTTCAATCTTTTTGATTGATTTGATTTTATATGCACTTGCATAATTATTCTGGATTATTGGTGGTTTTATTAATGGAAGGTAAATGTGATGGCTTCGATGTTTTGTTAATGCTTGATGGGAATCCAAATCTGTTTGAATCTGATTACTATTAAATAACTATACCTGGACATACCCGATATGGTTCTTTTTGTGTAATGACATACTTGATATAGGACTTGTAACCTGAATCTGATCTGAACCTGAACAGAAATTGGGGGATTTTGTGAATGCATTTCATAACATTTTAATTTAATTTGATGACAAATGTTCCATTAGTATGTGATATAAATTTGCTTTGGACCCAGGATGAACATAGCCAATGTGGATTTGTAGAGTTGGCATGTATTTACCAATGTGGAAAACTCTGCCCTAGACTGCTTCCATTAAAATCCTGGTAGCATGTGATTGTTCATTCCCCACATGTTACGGGTAGCCCAAAAGGCGATGCTTCGGTAGATCACATAAGAGGAATTCTTGAATATTAACACATACTCATGGTTTTCCAATCAAGGAGGAATTATAAACAAGATGAATTAGTCAAAACTTGTGATGGTTGTCACTCAGGCTGGAAGAAATTACAAGTTTGGATGATGGTGCAATTGGAATTGAGACGACTTCTTAATTTTTTTTGATTCATTCCCATTAACTATACCAAGAGCAACACCAACAATAACAATGCATTCTCCTAACTTAAAATTGAACCCCTGTTGTGAGGGAGTTGATGGGCTTAGTATCAACTATTCTCATGGTGGTTGCCATTCCACTGCACAAATTACTGTTGATATCGAAACATATACTTGAAGTTACTATCGTCCCTTTAGATTTTCCCATGACGTTGACAACGATTCTTAGGATTAATATTTAGTAGTTTACTTTGTGAACTTAACTCGGTTTGATGTTTCTACAGTTGTGTTAATGGTAGTTGACAGCTTATTCTATTACTGATTGACAGGTGTTTGGAGGAAGGGGCGGAGGAGTATCTGGTGAAGCCAGTAAAATTGTCAGATGTGAAACGTTTGAAAGATTTCATAATGAGAGGGGAAGGAAAAGATAGTGGAGAAACAAGAATACGCAAGAGAAGGCGACGCGATGATCACTCTTCCTTACCACAGTCAGTGACATTATCATCATCACCAGCACTTGCTTGTGATCCATCATCTACCCTAATGCCATCATCAGCACCATCTGCATGTTCCTCAAAGAGGGCCAAACTATGCATCTAAAGATTAATTTGCCATCCGTTGCATTTGAGTGGCAATTTTTGTTAGCACCCACGGGCTTGGTGTTTTTGTTTGGTTTGGACATGATTTTTTTTATCCTATTTTTCCACATTTTACACTGGTCCACACAATTTCTGTCTAATGTAACTAGGACCAGAAATAGATAAACAAGGAGATAGAAGAATCAGAAATGGTAGGAAATATTTTTTGTTCTCTCTTCCTTTGTGTAAAGATGAAGTTCTTTATAATCAATGAATTCCCAAATATTTTGAGGGGTCGTTTTGTATATCAGTTCCTTCTCTTGGTTTAATGTTACCTTCTCAATTCTTTTTTAATATTTGGATGTATGAATTTCTGTTAACAACAAACGGGGATTATTACAACACACATTAGCAGAAAATCTGCCGGAACCCCATATGCCAACTTACAGACACCAAATGAATCCAAAATCCATAGACACCATATCTCAGCCTGCTGAAACCAAAACACCCTTCAGCAACTATACCACACAACAATTAATTACACTTGCAAAAAACCAGCAGACATACAAATCAGCAGTATACAAACACCAGTATAAATACAAGACAGCAGCACCTTCTAATGTAGAATATGATGCGAAATATCCCAGTTGTTACAAACAGCTACATTCTCTTCATTTCCTTTGAATTTCCCTTCCCCATAACCTTCTCTTAAAAGTTTCAAAATGTTTAAGCTCCAAATGTTGTTACTTTCCCAATTCAGTATCCCAATTTGGCGGCAATGGGTGTATGTGATTGATAAATTTGTTGGCTTAGGAAAGTAGACCAAGAGAAAAGACATGTGCATTAGTCTGTCGGGTTCAATGCTATTTCTTCTGCAGAATATCTCCACCATGTGGAAGTTAATTGCATTTGTGTTTTGAACAACGACACATTGTTCATCATTATCTACATCCTATATTTCTATCGGATGTGACCAAAGTTAAAGCCTCTAATAACCTCCACTAAGGTCTGCTAGGTGCTGGTTAACATTATAGTTAATATACACCTGCAAATGATTATTTAGGGTGTCAGAATTCCGGACCAGAGCCAGTGCATGCGTGCTGTGATGGAGCATCAGATCTAGGATTGGTGAGGTGTGAAGTACTACACAGAAGCAGAGAAGGACCACCCATTGCTACTAGTCTCTGCTCATGTAGACGCAATATTTGCATAGAACTGAGCTGGTCCATTCATTGAACTGAACTTCTCTGGTAATAGCATGCATGAGCGTATATGTTAGGTATCTAATTGATACGCCAATAGCTTTAAATCTCATAAAACATGAAAAGTTAAGTCTTACTAAGTTGGCCCAATTTAATGCCCACATTCAAATTGGTCCCCACCAGAATCATAAGAAGTGTTATGATCTTGGAGGGCTCAATTTGAAATACGAGCGTTAGATTGGCCAACCTAGTAAAAGATAGGTTTAAAGGCCTAACTTTTTTGCGTTCTTTCAATTTTGGAGCTCTTGGCGTACCGGTTCCTTATGATCTAGTGGGGCCTAATTTGGAGTGTTAGCATTAGATTAAGCAAGCCTAATATGAGATAAATTTAAAGACCTAAATTTTTGCGTTCGATAATTTTGAAGCCTTTTGTATATCGATTAGATGCTTAATACACTAATTGAACATGGTCTGTGATCACACTTCACATTTAGACAACCTAGTCTTAATTGCTTTGGCCACCCACCATAAATTCATATACTATTTAGAACTATGTTATGAACTCACAAGTGACAATGCTATTTAAATTAGAGAGCTAGTTTGATTTTGTTCGCAAAATTTGTGTTTTTACATAATTGAAGAACCGCGTTTTTGGAAAATGGCTATTTACGTTTTCAAATTGTGCACGATTTTATAAGTTAATTTGCGATTCTACTAAATACTTAGCTACGTTTTTAAAAATTGCGCGTTTTAAAACTGCTATTTTTTAAATTACACATTTTATAACCGCATAACCAAACCAACATTACTTTGAATTCTAGCCGGTGATTTCTCTTCTATTCCAACAAGATCATAATTCCAAAAAAAAAGAAAAAAGAAAAAAAAAGGGAAGATCATAAGGGTGGTCAGGACCATTAATGGGGCCATAAAATTGGATGGTGGCTTCACTGGCTTACTTCCAACCATTCTGCTCGTTAGACACATCAAAATTATTGCTGCTTATGCCATAGACCAACCACGTCCCTCCATTGTTTAATTTATGAAAAAGAACAAGCAGACCCCAGTGCACGACAATGCTTCATGCTTGTCAAGAAAGCTGCTTAAACAATTTACACCAATGAAACTAGAAATGATTTGTTTGTTAAAATTTTTGTTATGTATTTTGTTTTCTCTTTTCAAAGTAAAAAGCATTAATTAATAAAGAATTCAAACACAGAATATGCCTAAAAACACAGTTAATTTTTACTTTTTAGGCATGTCAAAACACTTTTTCAAACAAAAAATATGTAACAACAGAAGTAAGAGCAGTCTCTATCTCAATAGGCCAAAAAGACAAATAAGATATGCTCATAATGGTTGGAGATTTTGTAGATACACTAATAAACATAGCCCATTTTGTAAATAATGACTACCCCAAGGTCGCAATCATTTTGCTCATAAGAAGAAAAAGCCTATCCAATGCTTAGAGCATGTTTGAGATTGTGTTTGAGAAATAGAGCTTTTAAATTAAAAAACGTTTTTTTAGCTAAAGTTCCATTTTTAAGTTTTTGTCAAAAATGCGTTTAGTTATTTTTAGGCTTTTTATACTCTTAAAAGTACTTTCAATTTTTTTTATTAATTGAGTATTTTTTTCTCTAGTTAAACATACTTTTAGTCTCTTAAAACGTACACCCAAACATACCCTTAGTTGTACATACTACTGTGGTCTCATTGCTCAGGTGTGGTCCACTCATGTCAAGTGGCAGCTTGCAGGTGAATCCAAAGTGGGAGACTTTCGAAGTTTTGCTTGATCATTGCACTCTTGCTTTGTGTATAACGTATAGGACATTGTAAATCCTTGTGCACCAAGCCATATTCTTACCATTACCATGAGCTCTATTCATTTGGTTAAGGGATGGACATCTTCAGCAATTTTGTCGTTCAGATTGCTAATAATTCAAATAGTAAATACAAGAGATTTTGTGGAACTAATTTGACCGAGCAGGTTTTGAGCAACCCGTCTCTTTGTTTAATTAGGTGGGCTATAAGTGCTTTCTCATATTTGCTGTCCAAAACAAATTGCTGAAGATCTGAATCCAACAATAATGGACATTCAAACAGATTGAAATTCTTAGACTGTCCAAATTTTACAAATGTAAAGTTTGGGCAAATTAAGAGAGAGGGGTTGCGAAGCTCATTTATCCTGGACATGTGGATCTCACATTTTTTTGGTTGTCTAGAATAGATAGGCCCTGCAACCTTCTCTCTTAAACTGCCCGACTTTGTATGGCCTAAAAACAATGAAATTCCAATTATTGAGACTATATCATATAATGCCAATAAATTCTAATCTAACAGTTTTATAATCACAAATTTTAGCCAAGGAACAAGACAACATAGCAATTGTATGCAAAAATATAATACAATTACAATGCAACAAGGCAGGACTGCTAAACTGTCATGCCCATAATACAGCATGCAAATTCCATTGCTACAAATGACAAGCTTGCATTCATTTCACTAGGAAAAAAACACTGAGAGCAACTAATTCCAACCAGCAACAACTACCTTCATTGAAACTGTCATCACTCAGCAACAACACAAAACACAAGCTGCTGGACAATTTATTCATACAGACCCAAAATACAAGGAATCAAAATAAGTTCTTTTTCTTCTAGTTTTCTTCAACATTTTTTCTTTTTTCAAAGTTCAGCCAAGGGCTTCTCTATATTTCCTGTTCTTCTTGTTAACTAAAGGTCTTCACAAGCCGTTGGCAGAATCTCCAAATCCTAGAATATCTACAGCTTATGTTCTAACAATGCCGACACCGTCTCAGCCGCCGTCATCAAATAATACAGTTGTGAAGGCCGTGGCTGCCACAGCTGTAACTACTCTAGTTGTTGCCGTGATTTTCTTTTTCCTGTTTAGAAAACACGTAATTGCTCGACGCAAAAGGAAAAACAAAGAGAATACAAGCTTTCGCAGAGAAGAAGCTGTGGTGACTCATCAAGAGTACAAGAACTTTGGAGGAAATGTGAAGGGATTGATTGTCGATGAAAATGGGAGGGATGTTCTTTATCTGAGGAAACTAGAAGGAGGACAAGTTAAAGATTCTTTTCCAATGGTTATACAAAATCCTAGTTATGAAGAAGAAAAAGAAAAGAGGGTGGATTTTATGGTTGAGAGACCAAGAAAATCTAAACCTCAGGAAGTTCCATTGCTCAGTGAGAATTCTGATGCATTTCCTCTCGAAGTAGTGAAACCAGTATTGCAAATTCCAACTCCACTGCTGCCAAGGCAGCCTCTACCTCCACCAATGATTTTGGAGAAGCAAACTAAACCACCCCCTCCTCCAGCAAAGAAGATTCCAGTACCACCTCCACTCCCGCTGCCGCTGCCGCCATCTATTCCAGCTAAAATAAGTCCAGCACCGCCACCGCCACCTCCACCTAGGCCTCCTAAGGCAGTGGGTCCAGTGTCATCATTGAAACCCCCACAAGCTCCCAGAGCAAAAGCAAACAGCAAGAGCAGGTCAGAGGGTTCAATGGGGGAGAGTTCGAGAGGAAGTGGTGCTGGCCAAATGAAGCTGAAGCCACTGCACTGGGATAAGGTTATAGCTAATGCTGACCATTCAATGGTCTGGGACAAGATCGTCGATGGATCTTTCCGGTAATTGCCATTCCTTACATTTATTAAATCACCGTTTATCTCAAAAGTTTAAGCTGATACAAAAATATGAATGTCTGTGTCTGGTAACTATATATTCTGCATGTGCTATTCAGATTCGATGATGAACTTATGGAGAATTTGTTTGGATATTCTGATACCAACTTGAAATCCCATGAAAGAAGCAATGTCCTGTCAACTTCAAGCAAGTCCAACTCTGCCCCACCAGCTCAAATTTTCATCCTGGAGCCACGAAAATCACAGAACATAGCTATTGTGCTAAGATCTCTTGCAGTCTCTCACAACGAAATTCTGGATGCCATCTTTGAAGGCCAGGGGCTTGGTGCTGATACCCTTGAGAAGCTCACCAAAATGGCCCCAACCCAAGAGGAAGAAGCCAAAATCCTCCAATTCAATGGCAACCCAACTAAACTTGCAGATGCTGAATCTTTCCTCTACCACATCCTGAAAGCTGTGCCTTCAGCATTCACCCGTTTCAATGCAATGCTTTTCAGAACAAACTATGATCCTGATGTTCTTCACCTCAAGGAGTGCCTGCATGCACTCGAATTAGGCTGCAAGGAGCTAAGAACCGGTGGGCTTTTCTTAAAACTTCTTGAAGCCATTCTGAAGGCCGGCAACCGCATGAATGCCGGCACTGCCAGAGGCAATGCACAAGGTTTTAACCTCACTACTCTTCGGAAGCTCTCTGATGTAAAAAGCACAGAGGGGAAGACTACTCTGCTTCACTTTGTTGTGGAACAAGTAGTTCGATCAGAGGGTAGACGTTGTCTGATCAATCAGAGTCCAAGCATTATTAGCACAACAAACTCAGAGAGCCTTACAGCAAAAGAGAGAGACAAAGAGTACCTCATGCTAGGCTTACCAGCACTGGAAGGCCTAAACATTGAATTATCAAATGTAAAGAAAGCAGCTGCGATAGAATATGACAATTTCATCAATATGTGCTCCAATCTCACTGCCCGTGTCACAGAAATTTGGCAGCTCATGAGACACTGTGGCAATGGTGAGAGAGGTGGGTTCATGAGGGAAATGAAGCAGTTTCTGGAGGAATGTGAAGAGGAGCTTAAGGTGGTGAGAGAGAAGCAAACGCGGGTTATGGAGATTGTTGAGAAAACAACACAATACTACCAAGCAGGAGCTTCCAAAGACAATGGGGCACACCCACTTCAACTGTTTGTTATTGTCAAGGACTTCCTCGACATGGTTGATCAAGCTTGTGCAGACATTTCTCGAAAGATACAGAAGAAGAATGCCACAACACCTCCTCTGGGATCATCACCGCCACTTTCACCGTCAACAAAAACTTCAGTGAGATTCCCAAACCTCCCCTCACATTTCATGTCAGATATGTCTATGACATCTTCCAGCGAATCTGATGATGACTTCTGAAGATGATAAGCTACAACTATGCAAATATTTGATTATTCAGAAGCATACAACTGGGGAAATAATTTGATATGGAGTCATCTGCCATATGAAAGGTAGACATAGAAATAATTTGACATTCCTCTAGTATCAATTAGTGCATAATTTCCTTCCAATCAGCTTGTTCGATGTCTCGTATTTTTTTAAAATCGCAGTTTTTTAAATTACATGTTTTAAAATGGAAAATCCAAATGAAACCCTATTTACGTACATAACCTAGTGATAATCCTGCCAAAAGCTAGGTTCTGGAGGGTTACATCTAGATATGCTTAGAATTTTCAGCCATTGTGCAATAAATGGCCACTAGAACCAGATACACAACTCTCAGCAATGGGGTTTGTAGAATCTTCAATTTCTTCAGACACCCCCTACCTATAAACAGGTAGTTGACTGTACGTACTATTTCTTTTTTTTTTTCTAAGCCTGTACGTACTATTTCTTTATTTGGTCATAACTAGTCACCAACCGTACTGGATTCTGATTATTACTATTCATTGAAGACTCAACCACCTTAAAATGCTTTAGGCCAAAAAATAGGCTCAACTACCACAAGAGGACCCCGACACAGGAATCAACATTCTCGAGATCAGCAAGCAAAATCTTGTCTGTCGTGTGAGTGCGTGTGCGCGTGAGAGAGAGAGACTGTTCATGCCACTAGGCACACTAGCAGATTTAACAAGCATACTCTGATGGCTTTTAGGCTGGGATGGGGATCGGGTGCCTATGAGAGCGTATTTAGATCTTATTTTGTTTGGATAGGTGTTTTGAAAGTGTCAAGGACAGTTTGAATGTGCGTTTGTGAAATTTAAAAGTGCGTTTAACACTTTAAAAGTTTTTTTGAATAAAAAAGTACTTGTTTGATAAAAAAAATTGAAGCGCTTTTAAGGATTAAAAAACCCAAAAATAACAAAAATACACTTTTGACAAAAAAACGTTTTTTTTGACTTCTCAATCAGAATCCCAAACATGCTATCATTGTATGAAATTTAGAGTCAAGCAATTGAGAAATAGTTATTTCAATCACATGTTCCAATGCTATACAAACATTTACAAAGTGACGGCCTCACTAAACTTGTACCGGCGCAATGAAAAGGAAAGATAACTATTTTCTTTAGAAAGAGGGACAAAGTTAAAAAGTCGCCCAATAAGTGGGTTAAATCAAGGGTGGGCATTAGAAGTAGTAGGGCAGAAATGAGCTAATTTTCTCTTTTTGCCTCCACCTCCATTGGAAAGTCATAATGGCCTTCGATAGTTTACGATGGAGTCATTTTTGCCCACCCTCGGTCCCCAAAATATTGGAGGTGGAATCGAGCAGAAGAAATATGTGTGATGAAGTGGGAGTCAAACCCATAATCTCAAACCATTTATACTAAACTTAAGCATCAGTTCTGAGAAGTTAATATATAGCCTAAAACCCTAAATTCTTACTACCAAAACCATTCTAACGTCCAATTAACTTAAGCTAAGAGGCTTTTCATTTTTGTTGGAGGTACTACGCACAATGTTGATTCAAAGCCTGTTTGGTATTGCGTTTGAAAAATAGTACTTTTCAATCAAAAAGAGTTTTTGGACAAAAGCTTTATTTTTAATTTTTTGTTAGAAGTACGTTTTTGCCATTTTAAAACTTTTTGGACCCTTAAAAACGCTTTTAATTTTTTTATTAAACGAGTATTTTTTTTTAAGCGGACTTTTTGAGTGTAAAAAACAAATTTTAGGCTCTTCAAAAGCAATTCTAAACAGGCCCTCAAAGGAGATGGTGAAGTAGCACGCTTACTTTTGGACCAAATCCAGCCCAAAAATCATGGGCCTTCCTGTATTTGGGTCGTGGGGCAGGAAGGTCTTCAACCTTGTAGCAATAATGTGAGCATTTTATTCTATGCCAACTTGGAAAAGAATAAATTTTTATTTTTATTTTTATTTTTTGTAAGTAGAATAACAAATTTTAAATGAACCCACGTTTGCCTACCTAACATTCTCAGAACAAAAAGTCATTTTGGAATCTGCAACCCCACAACAAGGAAATTTCGTGGGAGACCTTGACTTAAGCCTAGCATTGGAGGGTTAGGCTTAGGAAAACATTCCTATGAGAGTAATATGAATAGAATAAAATATGTTTATATTTCTTATTTTCAAATTACATCTCTAATATCAAATATTTTAACTACTTAATCTCATTTATATTTTAAATTCAATTATAAATCAACAAAAGTTAATCATTCATGCTATACACAAATCTATGCTCTCATTCGCTCGCATCGACTTTACTATTTTTATAAGAACATCTTTAGCAGTGTAGTTAAAAGAGAGATATTAGCTACATTTAATTATTTTTGTCATTTTTTTGCTCTAATAAAATAGCTTGATATTAGCTATTATACATTAACTGCTATAGTGAATAGCTTCATATTGCTATTTACTGTAGCACACTAGATTGTTAAATAAAATATTATTTTCACATTATTTTCTCTCTCTTCTCTCTCCCTCTCAACGTTTCTCTCTCTTCCCTCTTCCCTGTTCCCTGTTCATAAATTTATGATACAAATTTAAGTCTTTTGAATCACTAAAAATTCCCTCAAAAAAAGTGAATAACATGCATATAATTGACAAACTAAAAATAAATAAATAAAAATAACACACATGTATGCTTCGTGAATCAATTCTATTGCAATTTACAAGATAATGCAAAAGCAGTCACGGATCCAAAAAAGAAGAGAAAAGAAAGATTAAAAAATAATATTTAAAAAATAGAGAATGAAATAAAGAATCTGTTAGAGTTGATATTAAAAAATGAATAGCTAAAATAGATAATTGTGCTTTTTAACTGGGTAAAATATCTCTTACTAAGTAATACTATTCTTTATATTCATTTTATCAAGTCAGCAAGTGTGATAAATGTGCACGAATAATAACATTGCCCTTTTAATAACAAACATGTAGTATATAAAAGAATTAAAAACACAAAGTCATCATTTTTTTCAGTTTGATTTTACCCCATTCATTTCCCTGCTCCAATCACTTCCAACTTCCAAGCCAAGTGAAGCACACTATGCATATTGCGTATCCTGCCCAAAAAAGAAGGCAAGAAGACGAAGAAGCAAAGTCTTGGTCAATAATTATGTAATGACCAAAATGGTCACCATCCACCCATTGTTCATCCTATGGTCTCCTAATTAAAAACCCCATATGGGTATTGGGTATTTTTGTCAAATTCAAACTGATCATATTCCTTTCTTCAAGCTCCATCGGCTTAAACAAGAAGCAGCAAAAGCTTCTAGACCTGCAAATTGCAGAAGAAAACTCAAAAACGATGGCCAGTGGAAGAAGGGTTGCAGACATCATAGGATTGAGGGAAGATCAGCTAATCAATAAAGCTTGTTATTGTGCCATGAAAGCTCACAAGTCTCCGGAGAATCCATATATTCTTGAGAAAACTCTTGGTTCACCAGAGACCATCCTCTTCAGCTTTCCTGGGTCTTGGTCTGTAAGCGATTGGTTTGCTCAAAAGCCCTTTGGGGAGACCAAGATCAATCGATCAGGCGATCCACCGAAGTTTCCTTCTCTGAGAAGCATAGGCAACGATGAAGTGGCCACCGTTAATGAAGCCTTTCTGCGGAGATTTGAAGACAAGATCTTGGGGAGCTCAGATTTTCAAGATAAGGTACACTGTTTGCTTCTTTTTTCTGCAATGAGCTTCTCTTCTGCTATAATTTGCCGGAAAAATGCTACTTTTTTTTCAAATGATCTGGTCCGTTGAAGAAATAACTAAGTTTAGATTATTATAAATGAACGTGGAATAAGAATTTAGAAAAAAGTTCGGAATTTTTAGTATTTCTCAATTTGTCGACATATGTTCCATGTTTTGTCAAACATATGTAGGATGCTGTTTTCATCCACTTGCCAATCACATACGGCCATGTCAATTAAGACTCGTTTGCTGATTAGTCTTTTTAATGAGAAATGCTAAAGGCCCAACTTTTTTGCCCAACAAAAGTCCAACTTTTACCCTTTATTTTTTTTCTAAAAAAAACAAAATGAAAAATTGAAAAAATGTCTGAAGCAACCCTATCTATTTTTTGCCTTTCTTTTATTTAATATTTTTTTTAAAATGAAAAATAGTATTTTTCTTCATAATAATGACATTTTCTTGAAAAAAATGACATTATTATGAAAAAAATACCAATTTTCATTTTTTAAAAAATACCAAATAAAATAAAGACAAAAAATAGATAGGGTTGCTTCAAACATTTTTTCCATTTTTTATTTTATTTTATTTTATAAAAATAAATAAGGCAAAAGTTAGACTTTTGTTGGGCAAAAAAGTTGGGTCCCTATCATTCCTCTATGAATAATTATACATCGTGAAACACTTCTTATTTCTCACTGTAAATACATTGAATGAAGCAATTATATATATATATATATATCGAGCTGAGTTTATACGAGTTTGCTTCGTTTAATATTCGAGCCAAAATTTGTATTCACAAACGGCTTATTTAACAATTGAGTCAAGCTTATACGAGCCAATCTCAAGTTCGTTCGTGAGCGGCTTCGCTTGCTTAAACCCTTATTATGCACTACCTGGCAAAAGGCCCCTAATAAGGTAACTATTGGCCCATGGACTGCACGATTTGCTAGGCCCATACTCAGTATTGCAGAATGGAACCCACGTGTGAGGTGCAATTGACCACTTTCTCCTAGTGAGTAGTGATGCAAGGGCCTCCACTTGCACGTGCAATGTCCTCCTCTATGTTCACATGGGGATGATGGTTGTGCAATAACTCACTTCTATTTTCGGCTTGAAAAATATTAATTCTTTTATTAATAGAGACTTACTAAAAAAACTGAATTAAAAGAATATCCAGTTAGTTATATTGGATGTATATTTTTGTCATTTCAAAAAGTTAAAAAACAAAAATACCCTTTACATATTACTAATTCGATATTTTCTAGTTCACATAAACTGGAAAGGATTATGTTCCAACTAAACTGATGTATAGCTCATTTATTGGTAGTCGTTACATTTCTCTTAAGTAATTTTTTTTTTTTTTCAATGAATAAGCTACACATCAATTTAACAAGTTTTTATTAATAAAAGAGTTAGTACCCATAGCATTTTTCTTTGACATTTGCATCAAATGGCGGTCACCTCTCTATTTTGTTAGAGTGACTTCTTTGTTTTTGGTTAACTATTTTTTTTTTTAATAATTTTTAGGGTTAAATACTCCATACCCTCTAAGGTTTCCCAACTTTATTTTTTCCCCCATGTGGTTTCATTTTTATCACAGGAGGTCCCTGTGGTTTTGATAAGTGACCAAGTTAGTCCATCTGTTAGTTGACCGTTATGATTGACACGTGGACCAATCAGACGTCGACACGTGGCACATATTTAATTTTTAAAAAAATTTTAAAAAATGTATATATTTTTTTTTAAATTAAAAAAAAAAAGAAACGGAAAAAAATTGGGGGTGGCTCGACCACCCACTTTGGCCATGGGGGTGGCCGAAACCACCCC